>NC_047519.1:3130194-3230194 GCF_902827115.2 Pseudochaenichthys georgianus | reverse complement strand
GGTGCCGGAGCTGCGGGCGGAGGGACGGTAGCAGCCATGGTAGCGGCTAGCTGGTGTAGAGTGGCGGCCATCTGCTGCATCTGAGCGGTAAGCCAGCGTTTGTCCATGGGATGAGGTTGCCTGGTGGGTCTCGGTAGCTAAGGTAGCTATCGTGACCTCCTGTCTTTGGATGGCATCCTCAACCCTCTCAAAGCGGTCTCTCGGAGACCCGGTGTTTGCTTGGTCCATTTCTGGCCGGGTCATTCTGTCACGAACGAGCTGAGAACCAAAATGCAACACACGGGAGACCAGGGAAAGTCGGTAACCAGCTTTATTATAAATTGTTTCCAATGAAAAGTTCTGGTGTAAGACAAACCGGCAGACAGTAGGTAAAGGGCTGGTCTGGGACAGGCGAGGGTTCCAGGAGTAGGCAAGACGGGAGACGCAGGTACAGGCAGGCGAGGCAGAATAGTCCGAGTACAGGCAGGGTCAGGAAACAGGCGAAGCAGGCTGATCAGGGACAGGCAAGGTCGAAACCGGGAGAGCAATCTGGCAGGTAATGCTGGAAAGAACTGCATGCTGCGAAGCACGATCTGGCACTGAGGTGAGAGTGAAGGGGGCCTATATACTAGTGGAGCTGAAGGGTGCAGCAGAGAGTGAGAGAGAAACAGAGTGTGACTACCTGGTGACTAAGACCCCGTTTACACGAGGACAATACGGGTTGTATCCGCATAGTTTATTTTGCGCATAGCCCTTTCGTTTACACGAGGCGGTAACAAACGATAGAAACGGACCCCGCAAACAATAACGGGTCCCAAGGTGGATAGATCTGCAAATGGAACGCTCTGGGGGGTCAAACGGCTCCGTGTGTACGCCTCTATACGATAATTTTCTGATAACGATGAAATAGCCCCGCCTCCCTCTCCCCACGTCTCCTGCTCAGAGATCAGCTGCTGGGCTGTCAGAAGAGGGGGGGGGGGGAGAGAGGCTCTGTTTATTATTGTTATATTATTATATAGAGTCGTTATCAATTAGTTTTAAAGCTCAATAAATAACAAAGAGGACCTCTGACCGGCACTTTTCTAATTGTGTCCGGAAGATTTAAACTTTAACGGACATATTGACCGGCGAATTTTTTTTTTTAACGGAAACTCTGCCGCACGGTTCCCTCGTCCCTTGGAACAGGCGGAGAGGTGGGTGTTTGTCATCTGCTGGTGGACTACCGGAGAGATTTACAGCAGGAGCACACGCCGTCCATCGCGGAGAACAGAAGGGCAACCATGGCAACCATGCTCCGGGTCTTCTTCGCTGCTTTTGGTGTATTTTGTGGCGGCAGCAGCACCACTTACAGGCCCGGCATATGTACTACAGCGTTCCCAGCGTTTCCAGCGGTCTCGTGTGAACACACATGTTAAATTAATCGAATGCATGTGAACGGAATACTTTTTTGAAAACGCATACGGTGCGTAAACGCAAATGTTCCCTTGTAAATGTGGTCTAAGGTGGCTGAGAAATGCTAATGCAGGAAATAGGTGAGTGAGGGAGCAGACACAGGAAATGTAAACTGCATCTACATAGAATAATAACATTATAAGGTTACACTAAAAAATGGAAGCTAGTGGTAAGCTACACGCAGCCACCTGGATGTGTATTTTTGTTTTGGATTTTTGAAGGTAAAAAAAGCAGTAGATGTTGACAATTAAATCTGTAACACTAAATCCTCAGGCTTTAGCTTTAGATTAGCGTTGGTGACGAGAAGTCATGCAACTTTAATTTGGTTTGTTTAGTATAACATTAGCTATTAGCTTCTGGCTATTACATTAAACTATTATACATTTGGTGTTAGTGTCTGAAAATGATCCTGCTATAATTTTATTTACTTTTATTCACGTGTGTTTGCCACATATTTAATTTTTTCTGCAATATTCCAAAATCCAGCAGAAAAATCCCATTACTTTTGTCGATGGAGCTCTTGTGATGCTCACTTCCGGCTCGGCCTACAGAAATACGCCATCGCTGCACCACTCCACATTCAATTATGATGTATCTGTAGCAGTGTATGTGTTGGTCAATAAGTAACAAGAAACAGAACTAGCAAAGATATGTTTCAGGTTACTGAGTAAAACAGTGAATCACCTTTTTAAACTGTCAAATATCGATTTTGGTATATGCCTCAAAAATCCAGAGTTGGTCAGGCTCCTGTTAAAAGCTCAATGAATGATTTGTAAAATACACTCATAATCATCACAGATTAGCTAATGTTGAGCTTTTAACTTTACTGACATCACTTACTGTATATAGGACTATAATAGTTTGACAGTTAAATGACTTTGTATCTTTTGTTCTATGTTCTAAGTGGCCATCTTGGTAGGCAGTGCGGAAAGCCTTCTATCACAAAGAGGGGGGATGAGATGAGGTGTTGGTGGGTTTGGACCCAGGTGTACACACAAGTGATGGAATGAGGGGTGTGAAACCCTGGCTACCTTCCCCCGTCCTCTCAATTCTCCTTTGTTTTCTTTAATGTTAAGATCACAGATATGTTTGTTCTAAGGCTGAACATAAAGATAACGTGTCCAGTATCTTTGTTTCCTTCTCGTTGGTGGCAGAGAGCAGTTAACACAGGAGTGTTTTTGGATCTCACTTTCAGAAAACAGGTTGCCACAGAAACCCAGTTTGTAGTACTGCAGATGCAAGCGCTTTTATGTGGGCCATAGACTCAATCAGTGAAATAAAGTCTGGCCTGGATAGCTTAATAGGGTTCGGTAGAGGAAGTGAATGATTTGGAGTGTGTCTGGAGACAGATACACCGTCAGGTCTTTAATATCCATCCCTACTGACAGTCCTCTTGTGAACATTGTACCAAGTTACTGTATGCATAAAGCAGAGGAGGAGTAGGAACTGTGTGTCCTGAAATAAACATGTGGTGTACTGATCCTTTAACCAAATAAATGATTATGTGTTTATTTAATTAAGAAATGTCACATAAAATGACAAACCTGAAAACAGTTATCTCAGCTGCTAACATCAGTATCTATTAGAGACTCATAGTCAATTGAATCAGCCATGTCACTATAATCATAAATCATTATATATGAATCAACAACCGAATACTTAGATAACTAGCTTCAATTGCTAGATATACAAAAGACATATAAATGCGCTTTTAGCTTACAGGCTACATTCATTACATTGAAATAGTAAATGGAAGATGGGTACACAGTCTACACAGGCTTCTGTCCACTAGAGCTCAACTTGTAGTGACTTCAGAAAGTAGTGCAGGAATGAGTCAGAAAAACCGAAAAATAATTGAAATGTTACCACTTCCTGTTCCCTTGTATTGCAGTCAATGTTTTATATTGACATGTTATGGTTTGGATAACACACTGTGGCAGCGGGGTGTGGTGAGAGCACCAGAAGCTGGAGGGATCGGAGGGGCTGATCAGAATCAGGGAATGAGTCACTCAATAAAGGCACGCTGTTAAACCTTACCTGGCAAGCCATGTTGTCCATTGTGTTTCTCGTTGGACTGTTTGATGCCCGTGTTTTTCTTTGGCTTCTGATTACATCTTTTTGCAAACACCCTTCATCTCCTTTGTTTGTGTCGCTGTTCAGGCTCACCAAGGGGGGGGCACTGAAGGAGGTGAAGGGTGTTTGAAAAAAGGTTTAATTACAAGCCAACGAAAAACACGGCAACATAATAAAAACAGTCCAACAAGAAACAATATCGACAACATGGCTCGAGTACCTTCTCTTACTCGCAACACAGAGTTCAAGTAACACTCAGGGACTGAACACATAATACTGATCTGAATGGTCGTGTGTGCCCCCTAAAGTGTCACGCTATCCACACTGAGGAAGTGTTCAAATTATTTTCATTTAAACGTCATTTTATTAGGGAGTGTATTGGTGATGTTCTATGGAACTATGTGTATTTTGCCTGAAGTTTGAGGGTACATGTATACGGATATATTGTGTGTATGCAGAGGCTGTATGCTGCTTTGTCACCTTTGTTTTCTTCAATGCCCAACACAAATATCTCCTAAGAGAGACAATTAGGCTAATCTCATCTTATTTCACCATTTGGCAATCGGAAAAGTGATTAAAGAGCAATTGATTTAAATGTTTACAGATTGTAGAGGCGTGTGGTGCAGTGGGTTGTGCGTTGATGTTCAAACCCCACTGCAGTCAACATGTCGTTGTGTCCCTGAGACGCTTCACCCCAAAGTGCTCCTGTGGGGATTGTCCACAGTATTGAGTATGGAAGCCGTTTTGGATAAAAGCGTGTAACAAGTGACATCATGTCATGTAATTGTCTGCATGCATGCATGTTTCACTTGGACAGATCGCTTTTTTCCCTGGAAAAAGCCCTGTCCCAAAAAGCTAGCAGTCAGCAAATGACAAGTATGCTACAGTTGCTACAGGATCTCAGTATTTCATGGTTTGGATAAGTGGTTCTCGACAAAGCTGCAAGCAGCAGCACTTGAGGCCAGCATGAGGCCTGCTCAGAACAGAAACATGTTAAAGGGGTACAGCAGGATTTAGGATAATAGAAATCTACAATTACTACATGCGGGAGTAAATACTCCGGGGTGTCTCCGGGGTGTCCGCATATCTGATGAAGTGAAGTCATGAAGCGACACGTAGTGATGATCATTTGAAGACATATCAACGAAAGCCTTAGTGGCCACTGTGCACACAGAGCAAAGAAAGCTGCAGAGGGATGTGTTTCTCCTCTAAACGTCTCTAGCCCTGAACACACAGATGTAAAAATACACCCCATTCAGAGGGCCATGTTGCCTAGCAGCCAGTTGGTGGGTAGGATGGTGTGACAGTGTGTGAGATGGAAAATGTAGGAGACACAGAGCCACTCTGTCAGGAAGAAAAAGGAGAAACACAATTATTATGATGTGTTCAGAGTGCTTCTAACCCGACACTACTGAGATGAAATGTTGTGTTCTCGTCAGACCTCACAATACTGTACATTCTGGCAGAAGAAGCCATCTTAAACTATCCTTAATGCACGCTGTTTACAGTTAACATGAACATTGCAAGAATAGCATCAAATCTGCAGAAACTACGTGCCAGAAGGCTTTTCCTCATCAGTCATTCCTCTATTATTCAGTGTGCCAACCAAATAGCATCAGCCTGGTCTATAGCCCGGTGTGAGCATGGGTGGATGTTGTGTCTCCTTTTTGAACTGGTCTGGAAACTTGAATGCATTGGACAACAAGCTGAAAACCTCTCCATCAACCAACCCCTTCAGAATAACTGTAAAGATATTGTGGCACGATATTTTGTATATATATAAATATCCACTGGTTTGTAGTGTCTCTATGTTAGTCTATGTTTCTCTGGCCTCCATTGCAGTGAACAAGCTGGATTCACATTCAGCTCAGACCACAGCCAATAAATAAGAGCGTTAGCTTTAAATACAGCAGTAAAAACAAGGAATTTAAATAATTGTAGTTAGGGTTAGGGTTGGGACGGGTATATGTTTCTTTGCTCTGTGTGCACGTTGGCTCCACTTTGGCTGCACCTCTCACCTGGTGATATGTTCAGGATGGTTGGCAGTTACAGCCCGTCCACACAGCGGCGTGCGTTAACGCTTGCCGGCGGGCGTGTCTGAAACTCGACCAAAAACCAATCACATGAATCTCCCGCCCCCGGACACACAAGCAGCGGTTTGATTGGCTAGAGCTTGTACTGGCATATGATCCGATTGGCTGACGCTTCTGCGAGGCTTCAAAAGTTGAACATTGCTCAACTTTTGCAGCGAGCCACGGCAGCAAAGCTCCACTTCGCTTCCCACAATGCAGTTTGGCGAAAAGTGACGTCACCCCATTCAAAATAAATGGTGAAGCTTTCAACGCACGCCGCTGTGTGGACGGGCCGTAAGGCACTGCTGCATCTAATGAAACATTTCTACTGCAGCGCGTAGCACGGTTTAAGCGTGCCGTGCCAAACCCGGCACGTTTATTGTTGCGTTTCCACTAGGGGTAGTTCCGGCTAACGGGGGCTCGAGCTTAAGGACGTCCCGCCGTCCCGGGGCCAAAAGAAATAGGGTCAGGGAGGATAAAAAATAATTATGACGAAGAGAGTTAATATAAAAATACCCTGCTAACTCTACTACGAAAAGCGATGCAAATGAAACTGACTGCACGTTTTGTGTAGCACACAGTTAGAGATGTCCCGATCCGATCATGTGATCGGGGATCGGAGCCGATCATGTGATCGGGGATCGGAGCCGATCATGTGATTTGTAAAAGATCGGAATCGGGAGAAAAAGATCGGAGATCGGGAATCCATAAAATAATTATTTTATTTAATGTTACAAAACAAAAATGACCATGTTCACGTCTTAAAGTCATCCTGAGGCCTTAGTTTTGGTTTAAAATTAAACAACATCATGTATGTGTTGCTTTCTTTGGGCTTGTTTTCAGACCTGGTTGCTTATTTCTCTCAAATCTGGCAACAGAGTGGGCACAGTGTCTAATAGTAGCAGTAAGCTAACGAGAGGCTACGTTCAGCTGATGACTCGGGAGTCGGGACAGAGAAAATGTCAGGAGTTTGGAAGTATTATAAAATTGAAAGCGAAGGCAGTGTAACAGCCAGATGCAATGTTTGCAAGAAGGAGGTTCTGCGTGGTGGAAAGAACAGAGCTACGTTCAACACGACCAATCTAATACGATTGTTTGTTTTTTCATTTTTTCCCCCGTTTTTTTTTCAAATTGAATTTATTGAAATCTCCAATATCAACGTAAGAGCTTGTGCCTCTTCGGGGGGTGCTAACACTTAACTATAAACATTATCGTTTACTTTCTCCGTCTTTATATGTAGATATTACTTTTCTCCGTTAATCTCCGTCACGTTGTTTCCAAAGCAACAACAACTTCCTGTCAACAGCGCTACCTCTCCTTCAAAATAAAAGCATGTCCACAAATAGGAAGCCAAGCCCAATTACATTTAAGACATATACAACTGCAACGAAAGTAACAAACACAATGCGATATCCTTTTCAATTTCAAAGAACACAAATTGGGTTACATTAACAAATAACTATAAAACAACAATACTGTAGAATAACAAAATTAATGCCGAGAATTCACCGAAACACACGTGTTGAAGTGGTTCGCTGCTGATTACTATTGAATTGTGTTACTCCAGTAAGATGGAAATATAATACTTTGTTTATTCATGTTATGTTAAGCTGCTGTTGTTTATTGCATTATTACTAGACTAGTCAGTCTTAAGGCTAGAATTCTGCACTAAGCCACATTTTTATTTTATTTTATTATTTGTGACTGAATGTGAACTTGTGAAGCTAGTCAAGCTACCTCTTTCCAGTAGAGTTATTTTAGTTTTGTTCCTGCACTATCTGCACTCAATTTGTTTACATGGTTATTTTGTGGTGGACCACTGATAAGCTTTATTTTGTTTTGATCCAATGCTGCACAACTGAACTGATCCAATGCTGCTGTGAAAAAAAGAAGCTATATCCATGTTGGATATAATGGATAGTTGGGTACTGGGTACTGTCATTTAAATAAAAAAATAACCTTAAGGGACAACTTGAATGCTTTTTTCCTTTTTTTTCTCTTAATGCATTGCATAAAGATCGGATCGGGAAAAATCGGTATCGGCAGATTGTCAAAATCAAATGATCGGAATCGGATCGGGAGCAAAAAAAGGTGATCGGGACATCCCTACACACAGTTATCAAACCTCCTTGTCAACATAAACACACACGCACAAAACATTTAGCAACCCGCGAAATACACACACACACACACAGTACGTATACCGACAGCCAGCGGCACAGCTGCCCGCAAATTCCTGGCCCGCAAATGTGCGGGTCTAGCTATGTACTGAGTGAGTGTGTGTATTTCGCGGGTTGAGTGATGTATAATGACAATGGCATCCCGTGGAGGAATTCTGCAATTTTGTACCATTACATCACGAAAACGCACAGCAGAACCAGACCCTGGAGCGCCGGCCTCTTTATTTACTTACTCCTATTCATCCCCTATGGGTAATAAGGCTGGGATGAGAACTCTCCATCGCATTTAGTCCTTAGCAATATGCTGCGCCTCTCCCCATGTAGGGATGGGTACCGAGCCCCGGTATTAAACGGGCCCCTGGCCGGAATTATTAAAGACCGTGGTAACGTTAAGCTCCGACGTTATCTGACTTTTTATCGGTACTGGAGACATTATACATATTAGGGGTCGACCGATTATCGGCCTGGCCGATTATCGGGGCTGATATTCCGCATTTGACCGATTATCGGTATCGGCCTTTTTTTTATAAAATTGCCGATAACACTTTGGCTCTGATGCGGCCGTTTCTCTGTCTGCAGTCACCACTCTCTGTACACAAGCAATGTCCCGCCCACAGCACTATCTGATAGGCTATTACTGAAGTGTCAATCAACACTGAAGATTTTCCGGGCGGGAGCCAGCCAGAGAGGCGGGACCTTCTCAGATTACAGGCAGGTGCGAAGAACGCAGACACAGGGATGCAGCAGCGCTGAGCGGCAGAGCCATACATGTGTTTCGAAGGTAAATCAGTTGAAAGCCGAAGTTCAATAAACATCCCTATCCCCTATGCTGAAGTTGCAAAAACACCACGATCTATTGATCCAATTCTATCAGCTTCCCAGTTACACAGGGACGCGGGAAGTCAGTCAGAGTTGGGGTGCGTGTAGCGTCTCGCAGCGGAGTAACTTTGGTGCGGAGGGGGGGCTGCGAGTGGAGCCTCGCAGTTTTTCAGGTTGATATGTGAAGCTCATTAGCTAGCCAACATGTATCTAGCAAATGTTTAGCAAAATATTAGAAGTGAGGCTACTAGACTAACGTTAGGTCTACTGTAATAGCCTCACTTTTAATAGTTTGTAAAACATTAGCACTAGTGTTTTGCAGTTGCTAGCAGCTTATTGGGATTTCATGCTAGATAGACAGATATAATAAAGTAAGCATTATTGTTAGTTAAGCATGTCAGCCTGCAGCCCCACTTCTTGTCTCTCTCTCTAACTCACTGCAGATGGCTGCACTAAAGAAAAGGGCACAGAGAGGAAACCAGTTGTCAGATGTTTAAGAGTTCATTAAACATAATATATGCTTAAATGCATTTCAAAGAAGTTGTGTTGGAGTTTGTGTTATTCTACATTTTGACACCAAGATTTTCTGATTTTACTGCAAATGTATATCGGTTCCAAATATCGGTTATCGGTCTCCTTGATTACTAATAATCGGTATCGGTATCGGCCTTGAAAAAGCCATATCGGTCGATCCCTAATACATATGTCATATGTATTATTGCTACATACACATTATATCACAGTTTTAGTTTCACCAACTCCGTTTCTTTCCAATCCAGACGAGATATCTCGGAGATATCTCAGAGTGTTGGATTTTGTTGTTAGTTGGATGGGACTTGATTGGATTCAATATTAGAGTAACTTTCTCGTTTGTGTGTTTTTTTAAATATATTTGGCCTTTGTTTCTGTGTTTGACTGATTTCCTCAAATAAAAAGATTGATGGATACACCTGGGTAAATAAAGGTTTGAAATGAAATGAAATTAAGGACCTTCAGATATTGGTTCAATGACAACTATCGAAACATCCGGAGCGAGGTAACAAAGCTAATGCTATGCTAACTGAGTGCTAACAAAACGCTGGCGTATCATGGATAATTAATCACCCAGTTGCATTACGTATACTGCCATATTTAGTGTTAAACATAATGTTACTGTTAAATAATATTTCCAGTTGTTCCTGTTACTGTAGTTCAGATATTCTTAACACTTGCAGTAAACAGTCAGCAGAGGGCTGACATCCAACACATTCAGCATCTCTTGCTGATGTTTGCTACATCTTCCTCATTGGAGAGAAGCCTCCCTTTCCCTGGTAGATTAAAGTGGAAAGGTAACAGCTATCCGCTCGCTGTACAGGTTAAGTTATTAGGTTCTTAGTATCCTCCAAATATGGAGGGCTTGCCGTTGATGACATCACATTCCCATTCCCTATACTCAATATATGCTGTACTATAAGTCATTATGTATTATTGATCTGAAAGCGGCAGTTCCCCTTAGTCGTTCTGTGTTAGCGAAGCAGCCATTACGCTTGACACTGTCACAAGGTGTTAGTGTTTACCAGTGGCGAACCGTGGCCATCACAACTGGACCTTCTGTAGACACATCCACCCCCCGCCCCTCCCCCCCTCTGCGGCATTATAATGTCCGTCTTTTCACTGAATTGTCGTCTTGAAAAGGGTACTCACAACAATTCCGCAACAACTTCATCTTCACCTGATGCACTTGTCATTTCAACGTTAAAAACAATAAAACGGCATGAATTGCTTCGTCGCATTCATCTATCCTCTGTCTCGAGCCAGTTAACTAGCGGGCCTTCCAGAACACCCTGGAACCGAGGGAAACTCTGAAAGAATACGCCCATTGGCTACAAATCAATATATGATTGGTTGATCAAACTGTCAGTCAGGGCATTCGATCAAGGATGTAGAATACCTTGGTTGAAGGATATTCTACCCAGAGACCCAGAACAAGATCTGATTGGTTGCTTTCTTTTCTAACACAAAACCACTGAAATGCGTAGTGCATGGTCCGAGAAGGACAAACAAATCAACGTAACACTGTAATATTACAGATCAAAAACACGGATACATCATTGAAGTCTCCGGTTTGGGAACGTTTTGGTTTCGCAGTTACGTACAAGGATGACGGACAAAGACAGGTGGACCGAACCAAAGCTGTTTGTCGGCATTGTTCAACTACAATTGGTTACGCGGCTGGCAATACATCAAACTTGCACACTCATTTGAAAAGGCATCACCCGAAGAAAAAAGACTGAAGTGCAAACCCAACTCCCACTAGCATTTAAGCCTCCACCACTCGCAACAAGTTTAGACCGAGCCAAAGCTATTACAAACACCAAATATCCTTATGTTGCCATGTTAGCAAAGCGCTACCTGGCTGTATCTGCTACCTCTGTCCCTAGCGAGAGGGTGTTCTCCACAGCAGGAGACATTGCTAGTGCCAGCAGATCTGCCCTTTCGGCAAGCAATGTGGACAAGTTTATCTTTCTTTAAAAAAACATGAAAATACAATGACAAGCAAGTCATAATGTCAAACTGGCTGCTTAGGTACTAGTACAGTAAAGTTCAAATACAGATTATTTCAGTTCATCGAAATGCTGCACCTTAATGTTTATTTTATTATATTTTGTATTTATTTGAGTAAATACATTATTCAGTTTAATAATAATTAAAAAAAATACAAGATAATTTTTTCTGCTGTACCGAAAACGTACCGAACCGAACCGTGACCGAAAAACCAAGGTACGTACTGAACCGAAATGTTTGTGAACCGTTACACCCCTACTGGTTAGCTAGCTATGCTAACGGATATAAAGAGCTGTTTCTACACCAAGGTGGAGGAGAGTCCTCTCCTGTCAGACTGAGAGGATTGTATAACCTCAGCTCACTTCGAGGACCGAGGATCGAGCGTCGAGGAGGCTCTCTGGAGGAGCTCTAACCGAGGATACACTGATGGGTCCTCCACGGCTCCTTCGTGGATGCATTTCCGGCAACAGAGATGTTTCAAAGACTCGTGACGCACGGCCGGACTTATCTCAGCCAATGACAGCTCTGCATGCATCCCCTGGATATTATTTTATTAACTGCTTTCATCGCGACGCGATGTTTACAGAGAGAACAGCTGTGAGGTCCGTGCAGAAAGCAGAGCAGTGTGTATAATATATATCACTCAGTAGAACAGGCCTACTCTTTTTGCTTTAGTTTAGTAGATATCTACAAACAAAGAGTCGATATTTTTCTAAAACCATTTAGTGCTTCACAATAAAATACACAACGGCTGTAGCCTGTTTTAGGAGCTGTATGTGTGTGCGTGTGTGTGTGGTGTAGGTGTGTGTGGTACAGTGTGTGCGTCGATGCAGCAGACAGACAGGTTTGGTGTCCTCTGCTTGCTTTTAATACTTGTAAATACAACTTTTGGCCCGTAATTTATTGCCCTCATTGTAGCGACCAGAGAGGGGGGGGGGGGGGGTATATCCAGTCTCTGATAGTGTTACGTTATTATGAGAGTGCTCGGCTTGATTCTGAAATTGTATATATTTATATAAATATATACATATATTTGTGTGTGTGCGTGTCCGCATCTGTAGCCATTATTGTCTCATTACACCGCCCTGTGAATGAATCAAAGTATATAGAAGTGGTCATGAACACATCTGTCCATCAGACAGAGGCTGCTGCCTCCTGTCATCATTAATGAACGTCTCTTTAAGATGACCGCTCAGAGGAGAGGAGTTCTCATTTCTCTCACCGCCTGCTGCTTCCCCTCCTCTCTCCTCGGTTCCCCTCCTCGGCTCCTCCGCTCGCATCTCCTGTGGGCGGGACTAAGTATCGAGGATAGGAGTCGAGGAGGGGAGTTCGAGAAATGAGAAAGGGCCCTAGTGAAGAAACCAGTGTTAACGTGTGTTGTAGGGTGTAGGCCTACCACTTGGTAGGCAGACACACGGCTATCCGGCGTTAAAGATCAAAGTGGGCCCTCTACAGGTATGAGTCATGTCATGAATATCTGCCCTTGTGAATTGTCCTGTGTGATCTGTCACACTGCTGTAGCCACCATTACTGACAGATTTGTATTGCTGTTTTAACTGACTTTAACTACTCTAATCTCATCACGTAGCGACGCAGCCGCTGCTCCAATAGCAAGTCAAACATTATGTGCTGAAACTTGAGGCTTTGAGCTTCCATACCAAGGAAAATCTATATCCACACAACGTCTCCATGTTACTGTTTATATAAGCTTTTAAACTACTACAAATTCCTCCTTGACTTTAAAAGGGCACTTGACCAGTAGCCACATGTCTGGTCACCAGAGTTGGGTGTAACGCGTTACTTTGTAACGCGTTACTGTAATAATATTACTTTGTCGGTAACGGAGTAGTGTAACGCGCTACTTTTATAATCCAGTAATCACACTACAGTTACTAACATTGCCCCGACACGCGTTACTTCGTTACTTTCTAAAATCAGTCATAATCAAACCTCAACAAACACCTGCAAAGAACACATGCTAGGTGAAGCTAACGCACATAGCTGTTGTTTATTTATATCACACACGTAGTCTGTTCTTCTTCTCTGTTTTCCGGTTGTTGCTTGTTTTGAATGACGAATACACACTACCGCTGCCTGCTGGTAAGGAGAGTTATTGCCACTCACGCATGCGCAGTTCGTACGTGCTCGGCTGAAGTCTGGCTCCAGTGCAACACATGGCCAACACGCAGGAGAACACGCTGACGCAACAGCGTGAGCAGAGATAGACTGCGCAAAATATACAGATAGCAGGAGACAGAGGACAGCCACGGTCAGATAGCAGGAGACAGAGGACAGCCATGGTCAGATAGGAAAACATTCAGGAGCTATCTGGATCAGTCTTATGCGACAATGGAAACTGAACTAAAGAGAACATTTGAAACTTTAGCAGTCTGCGTGATCTGCCTGTAGGGAGGGGCGGGCCGGCCCTGCGAGTAAAGTAACGAGTAAAGTAACGAGTAAAGTAACGAATTACTTTATGTAGATAGTAACGAAGTAGTGTAATATATTACTTTTTTTTAAAGTAATATGTAATATGTAATATATTACTTTTTTTTAGTAACGACCCCATCTCTGCTGGTCACAGTAAGTACTACTCAATGCTAGCTGTCTTCTTGGTCATTTTTGTCATATACAACCCAAATATAAGAATTCATAAATCTGAGTTAAACGATGTGGTTGTTAACCAGGCATATAGGATGATATGCTTTAACCAGAGTGTTTCCATACCTTTAAGATGGCTCCCTCTTTAATATCTGGTTAGTTCAGGGGTCGTCAACCCGCGGCTCTTTAAGCCCCCTGCTCTGGCTCCCTTGAGCTTAGACAAAAATAAGAAGGAAATAAAATAAAAATATTTGTAGGTTGAAAATGTTTCGTATCTCATATTTTTAGGTGATACTGTGACACATAAATATTTTTAATTAGATCAACTAAAATATGCGTCACATCCTGCTACGGTCCCGCACCAGCACCTTTTCCTGCAGGCGAATAACCTTGATGAGCCAACTATGGATAAATCAAATCAAAGAAAAGAAAAGTACCGGAGGAACACAGGATTTAATTCTGCGCGGACAGAGATATCTGTTTTCACAGCAAACGACGCTGATATGTTTGATATGTGAAGAGAAGTCGTCAAAGGTGCTGCAGCCTTTACGTATCCAGGAGCAACACGGGAGAGGAAGACAGCTTCAGTCATAATTCAATCAGTTTTCTAGGGTGCAGCTATATGTTTTATTTATTTCAAAGTGGGCCCATTTTAATTATATTAATTTTCTTCAAATGTGCAGAGGACTCCCCAAGTGCTGTGCTGATTTATTTGAATGTTGGCCTGTGTATGTTTTTGTATTCTCCTTATACTGTAAGAGTTATTTGTTTATTATTAGAGGTAAACAGTTTTCTATAATGTAATAAATAATAAATGCAAAAAAACTGTAGTTTTTCTCTATGATGTAACAATAAATACGACTTTATAAGCTATCAAATATGTTTTGCGGCTCCAGACAAAAAAGACTGGTGGAAAAGGGGGCACGATGGCTCTTTTGGTCACACAGGTTGCAGACCCCCGGGTTAGGTCATTGGACAGGATCTGTGTATCTATCCTTTTCAGATCCATTTAAATGGATTAGGCATAACATTTGTCTTGGAATGGTATATCAATATCACTTTTTACTGAATGTACTATGTTGCAAACTATATAAAATAACTATATAAAATAATGTCCATATGTATAATGTATAAAGTAATACACAGAAAAGGAAGCTCTACATACAGTTCATTTTTGTCCTTATCTGGAAGGTCTAATACAAAGTTGCATTATGGGAATTCAAGGATCAGTGTTGTTGGAGGTCAGCCTACAGTATAAAGGACTAAACCTTAGAAAACACAACTTCTGCTGCTTTAAGTGTGGCCATGATTTTGTAATTGTTCAGCAAACGTTATGGAAAATGGGCAATGTGAACTTTAAAAATCAAATACATATTTGCCCAACATCAATCTAGGTTTGTGGTAGCTCAGACATCTGTTAGAGCTGCTGTCTATGTGTTCCAGTTTGACCTGCCAGTTCATGTCAGTACACTGTGGGTCACAGCGAGCCTACTGATGCAAGTAGGGGCTACGCAGCAGCAAGCAGGACTCCATCCGGTCCCTGGACTTTGATCAGCTCAATGTGGAAACCAGGAATAGCAAGTCCAACTCCAGAACCGCTGTGTCGGTGCTGCTCAGCCCCTGCAGGGTACAATTTGAATGTTTCTGGGCAAGAGGCTCAGAAATCTATTTTCCAAAAGCCACATTTTACTTAAAAATAGCAACACAGACTAAAGTGAAATGCACATAGTACTGTGCATGTGTAACTTCAAACAGTGAAGAACGAGATGGCTAACTCTTTGGCAACCTCCATCATTAGCTCTGGCATAAAAACAATGGGGAAAGTGCTTTTTTAGATTTACGCGCCCCCTGGCAAGCGAGCAAGCCTTTTGTGAAGCCCTCACACCCCAGCTGCTTACAGACTAGATACAGAATCCTCAGTTGGCGTTCACATTTCAATACTGGAACAAAGATGATTACAAAACAAACGTCATATAAATCATGTTCGGGACACATTTGACCGATTTACTTTCATCAACCATAAATGTTGTGTTTTACATCTGGTTGCTTCAAGGCCTTTTGATATCCTCCAGTAGGCATTTGAACATATAATATTGCTGATCACCACTTTCATTGAATTGAGTGGTTCAGTCAGCTTTTCTAACACCTCTCATATTCCTGTCAACATGAGCACCATAGGAAATGAATGGGTAACCCTAGATTATGTTCATCCATCAGATAGTACACAATCAAATTGATAACCATTTAATTTTGGAAGACATTTTCAGTGACTATTCCATAGTATATTCAGTTGTTCATATTGTAGTCTGAGACATTATTTACAGCCTAAAAGGGAGTTAAACAACATTTGGTGATGATTCATGTTTTTTGTTAAAACAAATAGGGTAAAAAGGCTACTACCACTACTCTGACCACCAACACTGCTGTTACTAACAGTACACATGCCAATAATCATCCATTTTTAAATGGTGAAAGGAAGGCACATTGAGCACATTGGAAGGCTGGTCCACAGTGTGGAGGCGTATGGACTAGGGGTGTAACGGGTCACAAACATTTCGGTTTGGTACGTACCTTGGTTTTTAGGTCACGGTTCGGTACATTTTCGGTACAGTGGAACAAATGATCACAAAACATAAAATATGTGTAAGGGTTTTTTAATTATTATTAAATTGTGAATAATGTATTCACTCAAATAAATACAAAATATAATAAAATACACATTAAGGTGCAGCATTTCGATGAACTGAAATAATCTGAATTTGAACTTTACTGTACTAGTAGGCCTACTCACAAAACATAAAATATTGTGAGGAGGAACTTTAATGTATTGAACAAGCAGTATAATCTTTGCGTTCTGCATCCAAGAAATCATACTATCCTGAGGAGACTGCAGTGTCACTGGCTGCAGAAAGCACAGGGTAAACAGGGACGAGGGGAATACAGATCGTCAGTCTCACTGTTCTCAAACTGCATGGCTGTCTCCACCACAGGATTACAGCCTGGCCTCATTGTTAGGTGGCATCTCAATCTCAAGCATATACCCACAACTCCATATTTCTCCACATACTCCATCATTCGTTTAACCTGGCCAATCAGACAGCTCCATTTACACCTCTGCAGAATAACAACATTATAAAATAGATAGATAGATAGATAGATAGATAGATAGATAGATAGATAGATAGATAGATAGATAGATAGATAGATAGATATTTCACCTCTACAAAATAAAAGCACGGCAGAAGAGTGACGCTCTCCTTGGTCTCATTCCCGCCTTTCAGCCTCTCCTTGGCACGAGACATCACGAGTGGCCGGTGGTCTCTCCCGTTGCCGGGAGACAGGGAGCTGTACTTGATTCCCGTCGTAATTTTTGGGAGATTCCGACAGAGTCCGGTTCCCCCAAGTGCTTATCGGTGGACCTCCATAGCACAGAGCTGAGCTGTGGTGCCTAATGGGATTTGTCTGCAGCTGCCCCTAAAATGCGTGTTTGGGGTCTTCAGAATGAGATGCTAGTGCAGAACTGGCCCTGTGTTCCCAGAAGCTGCGCCCTGTGAGCTGCCGTTAAGATCCATGTTGACAGTCCGCGGTTCAGAGGATTCACCCCAAGTTCCTCAGTGAGCTGCCCCGCTTTCTGCTCCGCTCTGCGCTGCTGCAGCAGGTGACTGCTGTTAAGAGAGACACTATGAACAGTATCATTTCCTGTCTAGGAAATGATACTGTCAAAATAAAACATTTCAGAATCTGAACTCAGAAACAGGTTTATTGCCAAGTACACATACGAGGAATTCTCATTGGTGCATGCATTAACAAGGTAATAAGAAGATACATTGTAAGACAAATACTAAAATAACGTCTATGTTTTGTAATTGTTTTATGTCTTATATAATGTTGCGTTCTTGAAGGAGCCTCGAAGAAATATTTACAGGAAATAAAGATATAGGCTACAAAAAACATGGAAAATATTTGATATGACAACATACTCGTTAAAGGTGACATGTCATGCTTTTCCGGTTATCGCCCGTCCCCTTGTGTGTTATGAAGGTTTTTATGCATGTAAACGGTCTGCAGAGTCAAAACCCTCAAAGTACACCCTGTAGGGAGTAAAACTCTAAAACAAAAAATACCTCCCCAAAACGCCTCGTTGGAGATACGTCACTGTCCATTTGATTCTTCCGGGGACATCATGATGTCATGTCGTCCCCGGAACCAAATGGACCAATCCGTGGAGCCGTTACGTTACGTCCGCGGAGCCGTTATGTTAAGCCCCCGCTGATTGGTCCAAATTGACCAATCAACGGACTTCCTCACCAGTGGCGGTGCCAGATATTTTCTCTAGGGGGTGCTGTGGGGTAGCTTGACGTTTCATAGAGGGTGCTCAAACATTAAGGGTTTCCCATTAATGCACCAGCGCTACAGTTGCATTTTCTACTGCAACACTCCCCACACGCACACACAGTGCACCCGCGACTGTTACAATGAAGGCTCGATAATCAGCTCACGGCATATGTGTAAGCAGGAGTAAAGTGCTATTTTTACAGGTGGGGGGTGGACCTCACTTCCTCTAGGAGGGACCTCACCTCCTCTAGACTGCGATCAAGCCAGCCTCCACTTGGGAAAACACAGTCAAGCCAGCCCGCACGTGATATTGGGGTGCGCGAATATTAGAAGCATTACGGTAAAATCCCAGCGCTTATTCGGTCAATAACAAAAGCACCTATAAAAACAAACCAAACATATTAAATTAAGAAATATGTACTATATAATGTGATCAATAATTATTTAAAACAAACTACGTATAACTACCACGAGTAAATGTAAAATGTAAGGAGTTTCAAAATAAAAGTCCTTTGAAATCTCATATTGAAATCTCATATATGAGCTATCAGCCCTGTGTTTAGATAAGAATAAAACAAAATCTCTCCCTGATGCAAGACTCATCTCACTGCAGGGTGATAGAAGGACAGCCCATCTACTCACCCAGAAACAATCAGGACATTCTGATGTGGAGTTTCAAAATAAAAGACCTTTGAAATCCCATATATGAGCTATCAGCCCTGTGTTTAGATAAGAATAAAACGAAATCTCTCCCTGATGCAAGACTAATCTCACTGCAGGGTGATAGAAGGACAGCCCATCTACTCACCCAGAAAAAATCAGGACATTTTGATGTGGAGTTTCAAAATAAAATACCTTTGAAATCCCATATATGAGCTATCGGCCCTGTGTTTAGATACGAATAAAACGAAATATCTCCCTGATCCAAGACTCATCTCACTGCAGGGTGATAGAAGGACACCCCATCTACTCACCCAGATAAAATCAGGACATTCTGATGTGGAGTTTCAAAATAAAAGACCTTTGAAATCCCATATATGAGCTATCAGCCCTGTGTTTAGATAAGAATAAAACGAAATCTCTCCCTGATGCAAGACTCATCTCACTGTAGGGTGATAGAAGGACAGCCCATCTACTCACCCAGACAAAATCAGGACATTCTGATGTGGAGTTTCAAAATAAAAGACCTTTGAAATCCCATATATGAGCTATCAGCCCTGTGTTTAGATAAGAATAAAACGAAATCTCTCCCTGATGCAAGACTCATCTCACTGCAGGGTGATAGAAGGACAGCCCATCTACTCACCCAGAAACAATCAGGACATTCTGATGTGGAGTTTCAAAATAAAAGACCTTTGAAATCCCATATATGAGCTATCAGCCCTGTGTTTAGATAAGAATAAAACGAAATCTATCCCTGATGCAAGACTAATCTCACTGCAGGGTGATAGAAGGACAGCCCATCTACTCACCCAGACAAAATCAGGACATTTTGATGTGGAGTTTCAAAATAAAATACCTTTGAAATCCCATATATGAGCTATCAGCCCTGTGTTTAGATAAGAATAAAACGAAATATCTCCCTGATCCAAGACTCATCTCACTGCAGGGTGATAGAAGGACAGCCCATCTACTCACCCAGAAAAAATCAGGACATTCTGATGTGGAGTTTCAAAATAAAAGACCTTTGAAATCCCATATATGAGCTGTCAGCCCTGTGTTTAGATAATAATACAACGAAATCTCTCCCTGATCCAAGACTCATCTCACTGCAAGGTGATAGAAGGACAGCCCATCTACTCACCCAGAAAAAATCAGGACATTCTGATGTGGAGTTTCAAAATAAAAGACCTTTGAAATCCCATATATGAGCTATCAGCCCTGTGTTTAGATAAGAATAAAACAAAATCTCTCCCTGATGCAAGACTCATCTCACTGCAGGGTGATAGAAGGACAGCCCATCTACTCACCCAGAAAAAATCAGGACATTCTGATGTGGAGTTTCAAAATAAAAGACCTTTGAAATCCCATATATGAGCTATCAGCCCTGTGTTTAGATAATAATAAAACGAAATCTCTCCCTGATGCAAGACTCATCTCACTGCAGGGTGATAGAAGGACAGCCAATCTACTCACCCAGAACAAATCAGGACATTCTGATATATAGTTTCAAAATAAAATGGTAAGGTAGGACCCAAACACAGTGTTAAAACAAGGGAGGCAGATATTGCGCTATCGCTACACACACACAGAGCCGAGCTTGAAGGATACAAGTACACGTTTATTTCCATCAATTCTCTGATTGGTCTCTGTTGCATTCACTGAACACGTGAACTACTACTGCTGCTGCTACTACTACTACTACTGCTGCTACTACTACTACTACTACTACTACTACTACTACTACTACTACTACTGCTGCTACTACTATACTACTACTACTACTACTACTACTACTACTACTACTACTAACTAATACTACTACTTAAGCGCTTTGAGCACCAGGAAAAGTGCTTTATAAATGTAATGTATTATTATTATTATTACACTGTCTGATTAGCAAAATAAAATCAGCAGTTTATTTTGCATTCCCTTACCACCCACATTTCAATTAAATATTAAGGGCTTGAATTTCAGAGACAGAGTGATTCCTCTTCTCAATATACAACCTTTGGGGGAAAGCCAAAACCGATCGATGGGCGTGACGTCACATGTGTGCTAAAAACCTAATATCCGCACGGGTAGTGCGCATTAGTGTGTGTGAACGCCCCCTTGTAGCACAGCGGGGATAATATGTGGGGCACACAGCCTGCAGGACACGGACACATACCACTGAGCCATGTCATGGCCTGACCCAGATGCAGACCTATACGGACCCGGACCTATAATCAATACATTAATAGGGGATTTCAATTTTGACGGGGCGATTATATTTTAACCACCGCCGACAGGGGGCGAAAGAGACGAGTGAGCGATACAGGGAGAGAAACACAGAAGAAGAGAGAGAGAGATACAGGGAGAGAAACACAGAAGAAGAGACGAATGAGATACAGGGAGAGAAACAAAGAAGAAGAGACGAGAGAGCGATACAGGGAGAGAAACACAGAAGAAGAGATGAGAGAGATACAGGGAGAGAAACACAGAAGAAGAGATGAGAGAGAGATACAGGGAGAGAAACACAGAAGAAGAGATGCGAGTGCGGCAGAGAGAAGCGGAGAGGAAAGTGAGTGAAGAAAATAATTAGCGATACAGGGAGAGAAGCGGAGAGGAGAGTGAACAGGCGTGTCACATAATGACACATGGCGCTCTCCAAGAAGAGGAAAGTGGACAGTGAGAACAGAGCTTTTAACCCTGAGTGGACTCATTCATGTTCATCCTGCCCACTGGGAGCACAGAACCAGTGTGTCTCATTTGTTCAGAGACTGTGGCGCTCATTAAAAGTGCCAATACGCCACTATGAGACAAAACACTAAGTGTTTGACCAAACATTCCTCTCAAGTCAGAACTGAGGTCACAAAAAATAAGCAGTCTCAGAGCCCAATATGATCAGTCCACCAGGATCAAAATTAAAACTAAATATGGTTCCAGCGCAGGCTAACCGAGGCTAACCAATGAGCACCTGCATGTGTGTATGAGAATGGCCCTGACACCATTTCAGCCCAGATTTAAACTCCTGGCAGGACAAACTCAAGCTCAATTCTCGCACTGAATTAAAGTGAGTGAGGGACTGCAATATAAGAGGGAAAGAAAGAGAAACTTTAACACTGTTCAATTGTTATGATGTGTAAAGACTGATATTGTTCTATAGTCGTCTGAAACTGTTAAGTCATGATGTGAAACGGTTAACAAAGAAAAAGGGAAACTCAAGCTGCTGCTACACTTTATTTTATTTATCTAAAATGAAGCACTTTTAAGATGCACACATTTTCAAAAGCTATTTTATTTATTTTCTCTCTTTTATTTTTAAATGCAGCCCGAGAGGAACATTACACATATCCACAGTATTTACTGTATATCTGTATAGTTCAATGTTAATTGACAATAAATATTGTTGTTTTTGAATTGTACTTTCTCTATTTGATTGGCAGTCAGTTGTTGATTACATGCAGACGTTGATACAGCTGCAGGCTACTTCAATATATATCACACTAATTCATAAAGCAACTTAGACATTTTGATGTTCCGGACCTTTGCATGGGGACATTTTCTCTAACTGGACCTTGTTGAATTTTAGTTGAATACCACTGATATATGTGATCAGTCCATCAGTCAGCAGCGCCTGTACACTGGCATGGCAGAGTGGCAGTGGGAGGGGTAGTGGACTGTGGTCCCTATGAGAAAATATTGTTGGATATTAATCGCCTCATATTTGCCATGGTGCAAATAAATAAAATAAATAAATCCCACCAAAAAATCCCACCAACCTGGATGACGTGGAGCTCCCCAGCGCTGCTACCACATGGTAGTATTTAAAATCCCTGTCACGGACTTGTCGGCAGGCGAAGTGTGCCTCCACGTGTGCGAACCACGCGGCAGCGGCATGCTCCCAAAACTCCGACAGCTTTACAAAAACATCACGATCAGTCATGTTCAATAAGTCTTCGGAAACGTACACGAAAACGTCAGGGTCACCAGTGTAGAGCCGATTAATGGGAGTCAGAGGCGGTGTGTTAAGTATGGACTTCCACACTTTATTATTCATTAATAAAGAAGACGTGAGTACTGCTCTGTGTAACCAGCTAGCATGAATAACACCAAACCCCGGAACCCTTACTAACCGGTCCGGGTTGCAACCAAGCGGCAAACTCTGGGGAACAGCCGGGAAGCCAATACGGAAGTGCCACACACTGCAGTTCATACATGTGCCGCTAGGGACTGGCTGCAGAAAGGAGCAATTTCCATAGACCCCCATGTTAAAATGCCCAACTTTACAGCAGAAAAAAACATGTTTCTACCCATGGATGCAATACATATTATTATCGATATAGTTAAATTCCACCTTCATGATTATGAATCTGTGAGTGAATTGTTTTCTAACACGACCCTTTTATTTATATTAGGTCTTAACGTTTTTGCATAAATTAGGGCGTGGTCACGTTGATGGACACGTACATGCCTCACTGTCAGCTAACAGCAACTTGTCCACTCTGCTAGGCTACAACCATAGAGGCTACAACGTTAGTTAGTCATAGTACTGTACTTGACCCTTTAGCTTTAGCCGTGTTCGTGGTGATTGTGCCTTATAGGGAATATTGTTACAAATACCAGACAATTAATATGTTGTGCTGTGCGCTTGAATGTACTAACAGAACTTCCAAGAAGTCTAAAATGATCATATTATACATGTTAACCCCGTTCGCAGGTGTTTGTGTGCTTGGTAGCTTAGCTTGTTACTTATTAGCCAGCTAAGGACGTAACCCTTTATGCATACATATACATTTTAGTTTATGATTCAGCCTTGGGTAAGACTTTTATAGTCTTTGGCTATGACGCCCATAATGCTAAACGGGAGCAAATGTTAATAGGGGACCCAATTATCCCAGTGGTGGCCGCCGGAGCTAACGGAGCCGCAGGGGGCTAGCTCCAGACGGCGTCCCGGAGCTAGCCCACTGCGGCTCCGTTAGGTCCGGCCATGGAGTCCGTCTTTTCTCAACGTGTGAATGACAAGCATTAAGAATAACAAAATATAGCTAATTCTCTTGCAGATTGTCTCATTTGATTATGAATGTAACGTTTATATAGGGGAACTACACTGTTAGCAGTAACTTGGTATGCATGTATTTCATGTTAGCTTAGCTTCTTAGCCTGAGCTAGCTCTGTTTACTTCCAGTTCGGAGGCAGCAGGTCCCGCCTCGGCTCCGCCTCTTTGCCCTTATTTGGAGCAGGCGGGATTAGACTCTGACGTCACAGTCGAGCCGTTAGTGGCCGACTCCGCCTACTAAGGGCGTCTCGGCAACTCTACAGAATCCTATGGGTGACGTCACGGACCCTACGTCCATTTATATATACAGTCTATGGTTGCAACACACACTATATGACTCAGTGAATTATGTCCCGTAACTGTCACCACAAAGGTGAATTTAGCGATCACAACGAAGACAGCCAAGACACATATTGAGCCCAGTAAATGAATGTTATTAGGGCTGTAAATATAATAAGCCTTCTAAAATGGACAACATTGTAACTAAGGAGATTTAAACTATGCAGCGATTCTGAATCTGCACCTGGTCAATCAGCTGCTCTTCATTTTCTTTCCTGCTATATTCAATGAGTGATAGAAATATTTGTTACCACAAGTTAAAACTCGGTACTAGTTGACTGCTACCAGAAATAAAATGAAGTACTTTTACTGTGTACTTTGTAAGAAATCCTCTGTCAGAGTCCCATCCATAGTACATAATGCATGTTTTCTGCTGTCTTTGATGAATGATAAAAATAAAATGTTACCATTAGTTCTTAATAAAATTGATACTGTTTGACTTTGTATTAGTAAGCCTACTACTAACAATATATTGAAGTACTTTTACTGTGTATTTTATGAGAAATCCTCTGTCAAAGTCCCCTGCTGAGAACAATATCAAGCCACTTCTGCTAAGTTTGTTGAGGGAATTATTTGTTGTTGCCATTAGTTCTTCGTGAGATTGATCCTATTGGACTCAGTACTACTGAAACTACCCCCACAAGTACTATGAAGTACTTACTGTGTACTTTTCCAGTAATCCTCTGTAAATGTCCCCTCCCGACTACAAGAATGCATGTTTTTCTTTTAATAAGCGTTAAAAACATTTCTTCCTGAGACTGATATTGTTGGACAGAGTATTTTAAGAGGATGGTAGACATGATATCAGCAATACTTCCAGTCAGTACTCCGGCAGCAGCATTTTTTACACCTTGGAAAGTCTTTAGAGTCTGTTGTGGCAGAGTCGTTCTTTGGTGGGGGCTCTAAGGCCCCCCTCTGCCTCCGCGTGTCCTTTTGTGAATGTGTCAGATTAACAGAGGAAGAATTCACAGCAACCATTGGTAAGGTTATAACAAATATGCTGATTTAATGGCAAAAGATACAATAACACAACTTCACGAAGTAATCCGGCTTACCCCGGCTCTTGTTCCTCCCGCCGGAGATCTAACTTACTTGTCTTGTCAGACGGAGGAAGAAGAGAACGAACACACAAACACAGACAGGAGATACAGAGGTACCATCGGGAGGAGCCAGAGGAGATTCTCCTCCCACAGAGCCCATCCTGCAGCATTTCAGAAACTTCAGTTGCGTCTAAAGAATATTCCCTTGCTTACAAAGATATATACAAAGGTTTAATTTTCTCATATTTCCAGCTCCTGGTTATTATTAATACAAAGTAACTAAACACACACATCTACTATTCAAGATATGTAGACTTCCCTTGGTGGAGATTATAATAAGAATGTTTCCTCCCCCTCCCTCTCTAGTCTTCTGTCATGAAAAAGCTGCTTCTATTTCATACAGAGTAATTAAACATGTTTAAGCCAACTACTTCACAATATTTGTAGCAATTAGTCCTTACATTTATGAAAGAATAATGCAGAGAAGTCAATAGAACACAAACCCAGGTATTCTTTGAGCAGTATTCACATATCTGCTCAAACAGCCTTATCCTGCATATCTCTAACACACACACATCTTTATCATTAGCAGAAGTTGATTGTTCCTTTTAGCTTAAGGGCTTCTGTGAACTTCCTTTGACCTCGAAGTCCGCGTTTACTGGAATGAATGCATTCATTGACAATTCAGACTGACTATTGTCTCTCTTAACTGTGTGACTCAATTCTCAAGGCCTGCAGGATGCGCATCATTAACTTAAGAAGAACTTAACCAATTTATCTGGGGGAAATGTCCCTCGCAGTTCCCTTGTTAATTTGTTAAGATCATTAATAATTAACATGGCCCCTAACTGCAACAAGACTTTCTGCCATTCAAACATAACACTTCTTATATATCAGGGGACATTAAGATGAATATACCAAAAACACGCTGTATCAAACTTTTACTTCAAACTTTCAAGTTACTTCAATTTTCCCTCAATTCCTCAACACCCCCTTTGTATCTCTTTCCTCGAGAGATACACTTAAACAAGGCATTTTGAAACACACTACTGTCATTATTTTCCACTGTGTAAATAAATCCATCCGAAGCTGGGATTTAGAGTACTTGAAACCTTCATGGAGACAGAACACCACTTTCCATGGCAGTGAGGACCATGAGAGGTGTGACCTGAGTTCTAGAAAGCAGTCTCCTTGTGGTGAATCATCAGCCCCCCCCCACCCTTTCGGAGGAATAGCCAACAAGGACAGCTGATGGGGAGGGGGGAGATGCGGCTTTCCCTTCACGGGTGGAACTGATCAGAGATAAGTAGACTCCTCTGCTGCCTCGGACAAAGTCCCCCAGCCCGCTGACAGCCGCTTCCAAGTCGTCTGCTGCATGGATGTCCTTGAGGTCCTTCTCCTCCAGTCCGCTGATGACAGCTTCAGAGTCGACCTCCTTGACGAGAGCCAGATCCGTCCTGATGTCGTCCCCTGGTCCTAGCAGGTGGTTTTCCCTGCCGCACGCTGGCTCCCGTGGTACGAGCTGTCCCCCTTTCCTCAGATGCGGACGGCATGAGAGATCCGCTGGGTCACTCGGTCGGGGGCTGGAGAGCCTGGGGTTGAGCCACTTTGTCCTGATGACCTTCAGCCAGACGAAACTCCGCTGTGTCGGCCCTCCTGGGTCCCCCTTTTGGCGCCAGCAACCTGTGTGGAGAAAATCTGATACAAATCCCTCAAGCCTACGCTCAGGGCTCCTGGGCCCTCAGCTTTTGATCCCCCCACTGCGTATGAATACAGAATGCCAACAAACTGTCATCAAATGTCTTTCTATTATGAACTTAGATGAAATGTTATATCCGCATATGACCTCAAACAATAAAGTCTATGGCTTTTACTTCTTTACCAGGCTAGTTACATGATGTTGTTTAAATTAAATTCTGTCTCATTACATTACTATGTTTAGCTTAACTGTAATATGTTCTTTCTACATTTCAAACCTCAGTTACTTTAATACCTGTTGAAATATTACAAACTTGTTTCATTATCACAGGTCAACTTCTTCAGTATCCATTCTGGAGTTACATATCTCAAAGTAGCCCCTTAGCCACTGATTCTGCATCTGTGCTACATGTTATAATTCAATCAATATTAGAAACATAATATATCCCCCTCTAGTCTTCTGTCATGAAAAGCTGCTTCTATTCATACAGAGTAATAACATGTTTAAGCCAACTACTTCACAATATTTGTCGCAATGTAGTCCTTACATTTATGAAAGAATAATGCAGAGAAGTCAATAGAACACAAACCCAGGTATTGTTGAGCAAGTATTCCCATATCTGCTCAAACACAGCCTTATCCTGCATATCTCTAACACACACACATCTTTATCATTAACATAAGTTGATTGTTCCTTTTAGCTTAAGGGCTTCTGTGAACTTCCCTTTCACCTCGAAGTCCGCGTTTACCTGGAATGAATATGCATTCATTGACAATTCAGACGGACTATTGTCTCTCTAACTGTGTGACTCAATTATCAAGCCTGCAGGATGCGCATCATTAACTTAAGAAGAACTTAACCATTATATCTGGGGGGAAATGTCCCTCGCAGTTCCCTTGTTAATTTGTTAAGATCATTAATGATTAACCATGGCCCTAACTGCAAACAAGACTTTCTGCATTCAAACATAACACTTCTTATATATCAGGGGACATTAAGATGAATATACCAAAAATACGCTGTATCAAACTTTCACTTCAAACTTTCAAGTTACTTCAATTTTCCCTCAATTCCTCAACAAGTCCGGCTGCTGGATAGCTGGTCACAAATATCCTTCAGCAAAGTAACACACTCTGTCATGGTTGCCCTCTTATGATGCTGCTGTCTTTTTATAAATGATTTTCCTCTGCCGCTAGTTCATTCCTCGCAGATTCTTCAGTCTCATCAGCCTCATCCTCCATCACTCCCAGTCAACGCCTCCAGCACACTTCCAGTGTCTGACTCCATATATTGTCCTGATGCTGTAAGGGTGATGCCCCATGATCACCAAAATGACCCCCTCTAGAGTCTGAGTGCCAAGGACCTCATATTATGTCTGTCATTAATGTTACATCACCCATTATAACAATTTGCTTTCCTTTTTTCTCTTCTCTTAACTGAATAGTCCTGTCTTTAAGTATAATACAATGTAAAGTCCTTTTCCTGTACCATTCAAGGCTTCATAACAGGCATTTTACTGTATGTGTTTGGAGAAATGACACAATCAATGGCCCATAATTGTACTTTATAGACTATGAATCTTGTGGTGCTTGAAGAAATACAGACGGGTTAAGCCGGCCAGGTTATATATATATATATATGCCTTTTTTGGAGCCCTTTTTGCAATATTTATTAAAATGTCACTAGTTATTTAAACAAACCACTATCTGAGGATAATACAAGCAACCATAAAACGCCCTTTATCTAAAGAGCCATTGAAGCCCATGAAGAATTTATCCTTCCACAAATCTTTTCAACTGCTGTATTAATAAAGTTGCCACGTGTTTTCAAATTCAAGTTAAGGCACTATCTGTGCAAAACATTACAAATATTCTTCATTTGCAATATTGCAAATATAAGTGTTCACAAAGACTGCATCAATTAAATGTTATATATATATCTATTCTCACTTCTGGGCAGGACCCTAGGCAATGAGTTAGCAGTTGTTGATTCCGTCTGATTTGCTCCCTCTCCTTACAGTGTGTGTGTGTGTCTAAATAAGGATATTTCCTGCCATGCAAACTGCTCCTACTTCATACAGAGTAATTAAGCATACACATTTAAGCCAATTACTCCAAAATGTTGTGGCAATTTAGCACGCACGACATGCTCTGAACTTTCTCTAACCTCGAAGTCAGCTCACTTAACAGGAATACATGTATTGATAAATTCAGAACGACCATTATCCCATGGCCTCTCTAGGAGTCTTGCAGGATATGAATTATCCAATTAACTAACGTCTACACAGGAGCGCACATACATTTTCCCCTATGCAGCTACGCACCAATATTGTTATCGTTTCTTAGCTGGATATGAACCACTAATCAACAAGACTTTAATTGTATTAGGTCTGAGGAAGCCCCTCTCTTGGAATTCCTCTGACCTCTTACCAATTCAATTAACATGGGTACATCTGCTTTCTATTTGCAAAGACCATTGATAATTAGCAAAGAGACTCCCATGCCTTTTCTACTGACTTTCTGAAAAATACTCATCCACGGGTAATCTTTTTACTCAAGGCAGAAATCACAGGCTGTACTGCCCCCCACCTACTCACAAAGAGCCACAGAACACCTTCTGTTTATTAACAAGTCAAGTGAAAGAAAAGACCATTTTCGCTAAATCTACACTATAATGGACATCATTATAGGAACATCAATCTAAAAAACCTCTCTATATTTAAGAGAAAAAAATTGACTTGTCCCATCCAAGTTTTAACACACATGAATATATATAAAAACACATATTAGATGACATTAAAAATGAATATACCAGAATTACACCGTATTAAACTTCCTGCTATAACATGTTATTTTAATACTTCAATCTCTATCAGTCAAACAATTTTAAAACCTGATTTAAGTACAGCTCAATAAATTAATACAAAGTACACTTAAAATACACTTACATGATCTCAGTCACTCAAATAATTATAATAAATCCTGATTGAAATACAGGTTACGAACATAATACTTAGTACGCTTCAAATACACTTAAATAAAATATCTAAGATATAGTATGACAATACAGTTCAAATTAAAAAAAAACTCAGATTACAGTATAATTAATGTTGGCATGACTGGTTGCTTAATATCATGTGGTTCAAAGTATATGTACAAAATGGAAAAGTAAATAAAATAAGTTTAATAGGATGTGGATTTATTTTCTCCCCTTGTAATTACACAATCAAAGAATCTATAATTACCCCCAAGTGAAGGAGTTCAAGTATCTCGGGGTCTTGTTCTCGAGGTGAGGGAACAATGGAGCGTGAGATGGGCCGGAGAATACGGAGCAGCGGGAGCGGTACTGCAGTCGCTTTCCCGCTCCGTTGTGACGAAAAGGGAGCTGAGCCAGAAGGCAAAGCTCTCTGTCTACCGGGCCATTTTCGTTCCTACCCTCACCTATGGTCATGAAGGATGGGTCATGACCGAAAGAACGAGATTGCGGATACAAGCGGCCGAGATGGGTTTTTCCGCAGGGTGGCTGGTGTCTCCCTTAGGGATAAGGTGAGAAGTTCGGTCATCAGGGAGGGACTCGGAGATTAACCGCTCCTCCTTCGCGTCGAAAGGAGCCAGTTGAGGTGGTTCGGGCACCTAGTTAGGATGCCACCTGGGGGCTCCCTAGGGAGGTGTTCCAGGCACGTCCAGCTGGGAAGAGACCAAGAGGTAGACCTAGGACCAGGTGGAGGGGTATATCTCTTCGCTGGCCTGGGAGCGCCTTGGGATCCCCCAGTCAGAGCTGGTTGATGTCGCCAGGGAAAGAAAGTTTGGGGCTCTCTGCTGGAACTGCTGGAACTGCTACCCCCGCGACCCGACCACGGATAAGCGGGAGAAGATGGATGGATGGATGGACAATCTATAATTTAGCTCTGACCTTCACAAAAACATTTTGTTTAATTGGACACATTTTTCTAAGCTTTATTCCCAGTCATCGCATGTCAGTCACATGCGATGACTGGGACTGATGGAAGAATCTGAGAGGAATGAACTAGGAGCAGAGAAATAATCATATTTAAAAGACAGCAGCCCCATGAGAGGCCAACAAGAGTCACAAGGGTGTGTCACTTTGCTGAAGGATATTTGTGACCAGCTATCCAGGCCAGACTCTATAGACTTTCCAAGGGGTACAAATGCTGGCTGGAGTACTGACTGGAAGATTGCTGATATCATGTCTACCATCCTCTTAAAGTACTCTGTCCAAAAAGCAGTCTCATGAGAAAGGTGTTTTAACGCTTATTCAAAATAGCAGAGAAACATGCATTATTGTACTCAGGAGGGGACATTGACAGAGGATTACTCAAAAGTACACAGTAATAGTATTAATAGTACTTGTGGGAGTAGTTTCACTAGTACTGAGTCCAACAGTATCCGTTTTATTCAGAATTTATGGAAACAAATATTTGTATCACTCATTGAATATAGCAGGAAAGAAAATGAAGAGCAGCTGATTTGAAAAAACAAACTTGAGAGACGGCTGAGTGACCGCAGTGCAGAATTACTGTATAGTTTAAATCTCCTTACAACAGTGGCGGTAGGGGCGCCGCCCCCCCCTCTTCCCACATAAAAAAATATATATATATTAGGGCTGTCAAACGATTACAATTTTTAATCAGATTAATCACAGCTTAAAAATTAATTAATCATGATTAATCACCATTCGAACTATGTCCCCAAATATGCCATTTATTTATGTATATTGTTGTGGGAATGGAAAGATAAATGAAAGCAGGCGGATATATCCATTTAACATACAGTATCTATGTTTATTATAAAAATGTCTGCGTGTCAAAATGAAAGACAACCCACACACCTATCAATCATCAAACCGTGGGGTCTTAATTCATTACGTGTTGATTTCTATCAACGGGGGAGTACTTCAGGAAAGTCGACAAAGGGGAGGGGGGCTAGTGGAGTACTTCGTGACCACAGAGTGAGAACGTTGTGATCAGCTGTTTTAGCGCAGTTCTCCAGTGAAGGGGGGGAGTCTCCCTCCGCAGCCGGTTGGCGTAGTTTTGGCACAGTTCCGTTGTACAGACCGACGTTAACAGCAGCCCTGTCTGTGCACACGGAGACCGACTCTGTCGTCCGGTGATCTAACCGCCTTCTGGAAAAGCGTCACAAGTACGTCGGTACGCAAATGCGCTTTGTGACACAAGTGACGGTACGCATTTCAGATTACGCACATATCCTGCGTACCAGTTATGTGCACCCCTGTACCAGAGCCATATTATTACTATTAAATGGCTCTGCCCTGTACTACAGCAAAAGTATTCTCCGTCGGGACTTCCTGCAACAACACCACGCCGTTATCAAAGATGTTCTATTGAGAAGACGATCACTACGTGACAAAAGTTTTCAAAACCGTGGCTACTGAAATCAATCTTACTAACTGCTGTCTGTGCAATTTACTCCGCGCGAGTTGGCAGACTTTATTTTGCTTACTTTAACATCATTTTTCATGGTGGGGCTAAGCCATTTCTTGGTTTGGGTGTAGCCTACCCCAGCCATACCCTGGCGCTGCCACTGGTGGCACGTATGGGGCGGGCCATTCTGCACATGCGTTAAATGCGTTAAATATTTTAACGCAATTAATTCAAAAAATTAATTACCGCCGTTAACGCGATAATTTTGACAGCACTAATATATATATATATATTAAAAAAAAAATATATTTTTTTTTAATTTTTAATAAACAAGGTAAATATCAGGGACGTGCACAGGTACGGGCTAATGTTGCCTGGGCAACGGCCCTTTTGAACTTTTTGGCTGACCTGCCCCTCTGGAGAGAGCAAAAGTCTTTTTTTTCTGTTGTGGCCGAATAAACATGATAAGTCCACAATTAGTATTGTAGCGTCTCGCTGCGATAAAACACACCTTGTCAGCACTGTCATCTGAGCGTCACGTGACTTTGTTTACAATCTGACAGCTGAAAATCAAAGGAAAGCCCTCCGGTCCGGCCTCATGTGGCTATGGTGGCTATGTGCCTGCCTGGCTTTGGTGGCCAATCCTCGGGTCAATCTGTCCCCGGAAATGTCCCCGTTTTTTTTTAATATGCTTGAATTGATTTTGAGTTTTCTCATGGCAGTTAGAGTATAGGGGACAAACCAGGGGACTTTACTTCCTCTTGACAACGTCGGTTATTTACAGCTAAATATACTTGTTATTGTGCTTCTGTCTTTCTGTATCTTTTCATCTGCTCCGTAAACTCCCTCACCGCTCGCTCTCTTTTCTTGATCGCCCTCTCACGGGAGAACTCTTCACTGTCTAGCTTCATTGTAGGATTTCTGCCATGTCTCTACTGAAATCTCTCCCTGATGCAAGACTAATCTCACTGCAGGGTGATAGAAGGACAGCCCATCTACTCACCCAGAAAAATCAGGACATTTGATGTGGAGTTTCAAAATAAATACCTTTGAAATCCCATATATGAGCTATCAGCCCTGTGTTTAGATAAGAATAAAACGAAATATCTCCCTGATCCAAGACTCATCTCACTGCAGGGTGATAGAAGGACAGCCCATCTACTCACCCAGAAAAAATCAGGACATTCTGATGTGGAGTTTCAAAATAAAAGACCTTTGAAATCCCATATATGAGCTGTCAGCCCTGTGTTTAGATAATAATACAACGAAATCTCTCCCTGATCCAAGACTCATCTCACTGCAAGGTGATAGAAGGACAGCCCATCTACTCACCCAGAAAAAATCAGGACATTCTGATGTGGAGTTTCAAAATAAAAGACCTTTGAAATCCCATATATGAGCTATCAGCCCTGTGTGTAGATAAGAATAAAACAAAATCTCTCCCTGATGCAAGACTCATCTCACTGCAGGGTGATAGAAGGACAGCCCATCTACTCACCCAGAAAAAATCAGGACATTCTGATGTGGAGTTTCAAAATAAAAGACCTTTGAAATCCCATATATGAGCTATCAGCCCTGTGTTTAGATAATAATAAAACGAAATCTCTCCCTGATGCAAGACTCATCTCACTGCAGGGTGATAGAAGGACAGCCAATCTACTCACCCAGAACAAATCAGGACATTCTGATATATAGTTTCAAATAAAATGGTAAGGTAGGACCCAAACACAGTGTTAAAACAAGGGAGGCAGATATTGCGCTATCGCTAACACCACACAGAGCCGAGCTTGAAGGATACAAGTACACGTTATTTCCATCAATTCTCTGATTGGTCTCTGTTGCATTCACTGAACACGTGAACTACTACTGCTGCTGCTACTACTACTACTACTGCTGCTACTACTACTACTACTACTACTACTACTACTACTACTACTACTACTGCTGCTACTACTACTACTACTACTACTACTACTACTACTACTACTACTACTACTAACTACTACTACTACTTAAGCGCTTTGAGCACCAGGAAAGTGCTTTATAATGTAATGTATTATTATTATTATTACACTGTCTGATTAGCAAAATAAAATCAGCAGTTTATTTTGCATTCCTTACCAACCCACATTCAATTAAATATTAAGGGCTTGAATTTCAGAGGACAGAGTGATTCCTCTTCTCAATATACAACCTTTGGGGGAAAGCCAAAACCGATCGATGGGCGTGACGTCACATGTGTGCTAAAAACCTAATATCCGCACGGGTAGTGCGCATTAGTGTGTGTGAACGCCCCCTTGTAGCACAGCGGGGATAATATGTGGGGCACACAGCCTGCAGGACACGGACACATACCACTGAGCCATGTCATGGCCTGACCCAGATGCAGACCTATACGGACCCGGACCTATAATCAATACATTAATAGGGGATTTCAATTTTGACGGGGCGATTATATTTTAACCACCGCCGACAGAGGGCGAAAGAGACGAGTGAGCGATACAGGGAGAGAAACACAGAAGAAGAGAGAGAGAGATACAGGGAGAGAAACACAGAAGAAGAGACGAATGAGATACAGGGAGAGAAACAAAGAAGAAGAGACGAGAGAGCGATACAGGGAGAGAAACACAGAAGAAGAGATGAGAGAGATACAGGGAGAGAAACACAGAAGAAGAGATGAGAGAGAGATACAGGGAGAGAAACACAGAAGAAGAGATGCGAGTGCGGCAGAGAGAAGCGGAGAGGAAAGTGAGTGAAGAAAATAATTAGCGATACAGGGAGAGAAGCGGAGAGGAGAGTGAACAGGCGTGTCACATAATGACACATGGCGCTCTCCAAGAAGAGGAAAGTGGACAGTGAGAACAGAGCTTTTAACCCTGAGTGGACTCATTCATGTTCATCCTGCCCACTGGGAGCACAGAACCAGTGTGTCTCATTTGTTCAGAGACTGTGGCGCTCATTAAAAGTGCCAATACGCCACTATGAGACAAAACACTAAGTGTTTGACCAAACATTCCTCTCAAGTCAGAACTGAGGTCACAAAAAATAAGCAGTCTCAGAGCCCAATATGATCAGTCCACCAGGATCAAAATTAAAACTAAATATGGTTCCAGCGCAGGCTAACCGAGGCTAACCAATGAGCACCTGCATGTGTGTATGAGAATGGCCCTGACACCATTTCAGCCCAGATTTAAACTCCTGGCAGGACAAACTCAAGCTCAATTCTCGCACTGAATTAAAGTGAGTGAGGGACTGCAATATAAGAGGGAAAGAAAGAGAAACTTTAACACTGTTCAATTGTTATGATGTGTAAAGACTGATATTGTTCTATAGTCGTCTGAAACTGTTAAGTCATGATGTGAAACGGTTAACAAAGAAAAAGGGAAACTCAAGCTGCTGCTACACTTTATTTTATTTATCTAAAATGAAGCACTTTTAAGATGCACACATTTTCAAAAGCTATTTTATTTATTTTCTCTCTTTTATTTTTAAATGCAGCCCGAGAGGAACATTACACATATCCACAGTATTTACTGTATATCTGTATAGTTCAATGTTAATTGACAATAAATATTGTTGTTTTTGAATTGTACTTTCTCTATTTGATTGGCAGTCAGTTGTTGATTACATGCAGACGTTGATACAGCTGCAGGCTACTTCAATATATATCACACTAATTCATAAAGCAACTTAGACATTTTGATGTTCCGGACCTTTGCATGGGGACATTTTCTCTAACTGGACCTTGTTGAATTTTAGTTGAATACCACTGATATATGTGATCAGTCCATCAGTCAGCAGCGCCTGTACACTGGCATGGCAGAGTGGCAGTGGGAGGGGTAGTGGACTGTGGTCCCTATGAGAAAATATTGTTGGATATTAATCGCCTCATATTTGCCATGGTGCAAATAAATAAAATAAATAAATCCCACCAAAAAATCCCACCAACCTGGATGACGTGGAGCTCCCCAGCGCTGCTACCACATGGTAGTATTTAAAATCCCTGTCACGGACTTGTCGGCAGGCGAAGTGTGCCTCCACGTGTGCGAACCACGCCGCAGCGGCATGCTCCCAAAACTCCGACAGCTTTACAAAAACATCACGATCAGTCATGTTCAATAAGTCTTCGGAAACGTACACGAAAACGTCAGGGTCACCAGTGTAGAGCCGATTAATGGGAGTCAGAGGCGGTGTGTTAAGTATGGACTTCCACACTTTATTATTCATTAATAAAGAAGACGTGAGTACTGCTCTGTGTAACCAGCTAGCATGAATAACACCAAACCCCGGAACCCTTACTAACCGGTCCGGGTTGCAACCAAGCGGCAAACTCTGGGGAACAGCCGGGAAGCCAATACGGAAGTGCCACACACTGCAGTTCATACATGTGCCGCTAGGGACTGGCTGCAGAAAGGAGCAATTTCCATAGACCCCCATGTTAAAATGCCCAACTTTACAGCAGAAAAAAACATGTTTCTACCCATGGATGCAATACATATTATTATCGATATAGTTAAATTCCACCTTCATGATTATGAATCTGTGAGTGAATTGTTTTCTAACACGACCCTTTTATTTATATTAGGTCTTAACGTTTTTGCATAAATTAGGGCGTGGTCACGTTGATGGACACGTACATGCCTCACTGTCAGCTAACAGCAACTTGTCCACTCTGCTAGGCTACAACCATAGAGGCTACAACGTTAGTTAGTCATAGTACTGTACTTGACCCTTTAGCTTTAGCCGTGTTCGTGGTGATTGTGCCTTATAGGGAATATTGTTACAAATACCAGACAATTAATATGTTTGTGCTGTGCGCTTGAATGTACTAACAGAACTTCCAAGAAGTCTAAAATGATCATATTATACATGTTAACCCCGTTCGCAGGTGTTTGTGTGCTTGGTAGCTTAGCTTGTTACTTATTAGCCAGCTAAGGACGTAACCCTTTATGCATACATATACATTTTAGTTTATGATTCAGCCTTGGGTAAGACTTTTATAGTCTTTGGCTATGACGCCCATAATGCTAAACGGGAGCAAATGTTAATAGGGGACCCAATTATCCCAGTGGTGGCCGCCGGAGCTAACGGAGCCGCAGGGGGCTAGCTCCAGACGGCGTCCCGGAGCTAGCCCACTGCGGCTCCGTTAGGTCCGGCCATGGAGTCCGTCTTTTCTCAACGTGTGAATGACAAGCATTAAGAATAACAAAATATAGCTAATTCTCTTGCAGATTGTCTCATTTGATTATGAATGTAACGTTTATATAGGGGAACTACACTGTTAGCAGTAACTTGGTATGCATGTATTTCATGTTAGCTTAGCTTCTTAGCCTGAGCTAGCTCTGTTTACTTCCAGTTCGGAGGCAGCAGGTCCCGCCTCGGCTCCGCCTCTTTGCCCTTATTTGGAGCAGGCGGGATTAGACTCTGACGTCACAGTCGAGCCGTTAGTGGCCGACTCCGCCTACTAAGGGCGTCTCGGCAACTCTACAGAATCCTATGGGTGACGTCACGGACCCTACGTCCATTTATATATACAGTCTATGGTTGCAACACACACTATATGACTCAGTGAATTATGTCCCGTAACTGTCACCACAAAGGTGAATTTAGCGATCACAACGAAGACAGCCAAGACACATATTGAGCCCAGTAAATGAATGTTATTAGGGCTGTAAATATAATAAGCCTTCTAAAATGGACAACATTGTAACTAAGGAGATTTAAACTATGCAGCGATTCTGAATCTGCACCTGGTCAATCAGCTGCTCTTCATTTTCTTTCCTGCTATATTCAATGAGTGATAGAAATATTTGTTACCACAAGTTAAAACTCGGTACTAGTTGACTGCTACCAGAAATAAAATGAAGTACTTTTACTGTGTACTTTGTAAGAAATCCTCTGTCAGAGTCCCATCCATAGTACATAATGCATGTTTTCTGCTGTCTTTGATGAATGATAAAAATAAAATGTTACCATTAGTTCTTAATAAAATTGATACTGTTTGACTTTGTATTAGTAAGCCTACTACTAACAATATATTGAAGTACTTTTACTGTGTATTTTATGAGAAATCCTCTGTCAAAGTCCCCTGCTGAGAACAATATCAAGCCACTTCTGCTAAGTTTGTTGAGGGAATTATTTGTTGTTGCCATTAGTTCTTCGTGAGATTGATCCTATTGGACTCAGTACTACTGAAACTACCCCCACAAGTACTATGAAGTACTTACTGTGTACTTTTCCAGTAATCCTCTGTAAATGTCCCCTCCCGACTACAAGAATGCATGTTTTTCTTTTAATAAGCGTTAAAAAACATTTCTTCCTGAGACTGATATTGTTGGACAGAGTATTTTAAGAGGATGGTAGACATGATATCAGCAATACTTCCAGTCAGTACTCCGGCAGCAGCATTTTTACACCTTGGAAAGTCTTTAGAGTCTGTTGTGGCAGAGTCGTTCTTTGGTGGGGGCTCTAAGGCCCCCCTCTGCCTCCGCGTGTCCTTTTGTGAATGTGTCAGATTAACAGAGGAAGAATTCACAGCAACCATTGGTAAGGTTATAACAAATATGCTGATTTAATGGCAAAAGATACAATAACACAACTTCACGAAGTAATCCGGCTTACCCCGGCTCTTGTTCCTCCCGCCGGGAGATCTAACTTACTTGTCTTGTCAGACGGAGGAAGAAGAGAACGAACACACAAACACAGACAGGAGATACAGAGGTACCATCGGGAGGAGCCAGAGGAGATTCTCCTCCCACAGAGCCCATCCTGCAGCATTTCAGAAACTTCAGTTGCGTCTAAAGAATATTCCCTTGCTTACAAAGATATATACAAAGGTTTAATTTTCTCATATTTCCAGCTCCTGGTTATTATTAATACAAAGTAACTAAACACACACATCTACTATTCAAGATATGTAGACTTCCCTTGGTGGAGATTATAATAAGAATGTTTCCTCCCCTCCCTCTCTAGTCTTCTGTCATGAAAAAGCTGCTTCTATTTCATACAGAGTAATTAAACATGTTTAAGCCAACTACTTCACAATATTTGTAGCAATTTAGTCCTTACATTTATGAAAGAATAATGCAGAGAAGTCAATAGAACACAAACCCAGGTATTCTTTGAGCAGTATTCACATATCTGCTCAAACAGCCTTATCCTGCATATCTCTAACACACACACATCTTTATCATTAGCAGAAGTTGATTGTTCCTTTTAGCTTAAGGGCTTCTGTGAACTTCCTTTGACCTCGAAGTCCGCGTTTACTGGAATGAATGCATTCATTGACAATTCAGACTGACTATTGTCTCTCTTAACTGTGTGACTCAATTCTCAAGGCCTGCAGGATGCGCATCATTAACTTAAGAAGAACTTAACCAATTTATCTGGGGGAAATGTCCCTCGCAGTTCCCTTGTTAATTTGTTAAGATCATTAATAATTAACCATGGCCCCTAACTGCAACAAGACTTTCTGCCATTCAAACATAACACTTCTTATATATCAGGGGACATTAAGATGAATATACCAAAAACACGCTGTATCAAACTTTTACTTCAAACTTTCAAGTTACTTCAATTTTCCCTCAATTCCTCAACACCCCCTTTGTATCTCTTTCTCGAGAGATACACTTAAACAAGGCATTTTGAAACACACCTACTGTCATTATTTTCCACTGTGTAAATAAATCCATCCGAAGCTGGGATTTAGAGTACTTGAAACCTTCATGGAGACAGAACACCACTTTCCATGGCAGTGAAGGAACCATGAGAGGTGTGACCTGAGTTCTAGAAAGCAGTCTCCTTGTGGTGAATCATCAGCCCCCCCCCCCCTTTCGGAGGAATAGCCAACAAGGACAGCTGATGGGGAGGGGGAGATGCGGCTTTCCCTTCACGGGTGGAACTGATCAGAGATAAGTAGACTCCTCTGCTGCCTCGACAAGTCCCCCAGCCCGCTGACAGCCGCTTCCAAGTCGTCTGCTGCATGGATGTCCTTGAGGTCCTTCTCCTCCAGTCCGCTGATGACAGCTTCCGAGTCGACCTCCTTGACGAGAGCCAGATCCGTCCTGATGTCGTCCCCTGGTCCTAGCAGGTGGTTTCCCTGCCGCACGCTGGCTCCCGTGGTACGAGCTGTCCCCCTTTCCTCCGATGCGGACGGCATGAGAGATCCGCTGGGTCACTCGGTCGGGGCTGGAGAGCCTGGGGTTGAGCCACTTTGTCCTGATGACCTTCAGCCAGACGAACTCCGCTGTGTCGGCCTCCTGGGTCCCCCTTTTGGCGCCAGCAACCTGTGTGGAGAAATCTGATACAAATCCCTCAAGCCTACGCTCAGGGCTCCTGGGCCCTCAGCTTTTTGATCCCCCACTGCGTATGAATACAGAATGCCAACAAACTGTCATCAAATGTCTTTCTATTATGAACTTAGATGAAATGTATATCCGCATAATGACCTAAACAATAAAGTCTATGGCTTTTACTTCTTTACCAGGCTAGTTACATGATGTTGTTTAAATTAAATTCTGTCTCATTACATTACTATGTTTTAGCTTAACTGTAATATGTTCTTTCTACATTTCAAACCTCAGTTACTTTAATACCTGTTGAAATATTACAAACTTGTTTCATTATCACAGGTCAACTTCTTCAGTATTCCATTCTGGAGTTACATATCTCAAAGTAGCCCCTTAGCCACTGATTCTGCATCTGTGCTACATGTTATAATTCAATCAATATTAGAAACATAATATATCCCCCTCTAGTCTTCTGTCATGAAAAAGCTGCTTCTATTTCATACAGAGTAATTAAACATGTTTAAGCCAACTACTTCACAATATTTGTAGCAATGTAGTCCTTACATTTATGAAAGAATAATGCAGAGAAGTCAATAGAACACAAACCCAGGTATTGTTTGAGCAGTATTCACATATCTGCTCAAACAGCCTTATCCTGCATATCTCTAACACACACACATCTTTATCATTAACATAAGTTGATTGTTCCTTTTAGCTTAAGGGCTTCTGTGAACTTCCTTTCACCTCGAAGTCCGCGTTTACTGGAATGAATGCATTCATTGACAATTCAGACTGACTATTGTCTCTCTTAACTGTGTGACTCAATTATCAAGGCCTGCAGGATGCGCATCATTAACTTAAGAAGAACTTAACCATTATATCTGGGGGAAATGTCCCTCGCAGTTCCCTTGTTAATTTGTTAAGATCATTAATGATTAACCATGGCCCCTAACTGCAACAAGACTTTCTGCCATTCAAACATAACACTTCTTATATATCAGGGGACATTAAGATGAATATACCAAAAATACGCTGTATCAAACTTTCACTTCAAACTTTCAAGTTACTTCAATTTTCCCTCAATTCCTCAACAAGTCCGGCCTGGATAGCTGGTCACAAATATCCTTCAGCAAAGTAACACACTCTGTCACATGGTTGCCCTCTTATGATGCTGCTGTCTTTTTATAAATGATTATTCCTCTGCCGCTAGTTCATTCCTCGCAGATTCTTCAGTCTCATCAGCCTCATCCTTCCATCACTCCCAGTCAACGCCTCCAGCACACTTCCAGTGTCTGACTCCATATGATATTGTCCTGATGCTGTAAGGGTGATGCCCCATGATCACAAAATGACCCCTCTAGAGTCTGAGTGCCAAGGACCTCATATTATGTCTGTCATTAATGTTACATCACCCATTATAACAATTTGCTTTCCTTTTTTCTCTTCTCTTAACTGAATAGTCCTGTCTTTAAGTATAATACAATGTAAAGTCCTTTTCCTGTACCATTTCAAGGCTTCATAACAGGCATTTTTACTGTATGTGTTTGGAGAAATGACACAATCAATGGCCCATAATTGTACTTTATAGACTATGAATCTTGTGGTGCTTGAAGAAATACAGACGGGTTAAGCCGGCCAGGTTATATATATATATATATATGCCTTTTTTGGAGCCCTTTTTTGCAATATTTATTAAAATGTCACTAGTTATTTAAACAAACCACTATCTGAGGATAATACAAGCAACCATAAAACGCCCTTTATCTAAAGAGCCATTGAAGCCCATGAAGAATTTATCCTTCCACAAATCTTTTCAACTGCTGTATTAATAAAGTTGCCACGTGTTTTCAAATTCAAGTTAAGGCACTATCTGTGCAAAACATTACAAATATTCTTCATTTGCAATATTGCAAATATAAGTGTTCACAAAGACTGCATCAATTAAATGTTATATATATATCTATATTCTCACTTCTGGGCAGGACCCTAGGCAATGAGTTAGCAGTTGTTGATTCCGTCTGATTTGCTCCCTCTCCTTACAGTGTGTGTGTGTCTAAATAAGGATATTTCCTGCCATGCAAACTGCTCCTACTTCATACAGAGTAATTAAGCATACACATTTAAGCCAATTACTCCAAAATGTTGTGGCAATTTAGCACGCACGACATGCTCTGAACTTTCTCTAACCTCGAAGTCAGCTCACTTAACAGGAATACATGTATTGATAAATTCAGAACGACCATTATCCCATGGCCTCTCTAGGAGTCTTGCAGGATATGAATTATCCAATTAACTAACGTCTACACAGGAGCGCACATACATTTTCCCCTATGCAGCTACGCACCAATATTGTTATCGTTTCTTAGCTGGATATGAACCACTAATCAACAAGACTTTAATTGTATTAGGTCTGAGGAAGCCCCTCTCTTGGAATTCCTCTGACCTCTTACCAATTCAATTAACATGGGTACATCTGCTTTCTATTTGCAAAGACCATTGATAATTAGCAAAGAGACTCCCATGCCTTTTCTACTGACTTTCTGAAAAATACTCATCCACGGGTAATCTTTTTACTCAAGGCAGAAATCACAGGCTGTACTGCACCATTACCTACTCACAAATAGCCAAAAAAACACCTTCTGTTTATTAACAAGTCAAGTGAAAGAAAAGACCATTTTCGCTAAATCTACACTATAATGGACATCATTATAGGAACATCAATCTAAAAAACCTCTCTATATTTAAGAGAAAAAAATTGACTTGTCCATCCAAGTTTTAACACACATGAATATATATAAAAACACATATATTAGATGACATTAAAAATGAATATACCAGAATTACACCGTATTAAACTTCCTGCTATAACATGTTATTTTAATACTTCAATCTCTATCAGTCAAACAATTTTAAAACCTGATTTAAGTACAGCTCAATAAATTAATACAAAGTACACTTAAAATACACTTACATGATCTCAGTCACTCAAATAATTATAATAAATCCTGATTGAAATACAGGTTACGAACATAATACTTAGTACGCTTCAAATACACTTAAATAAAATATCTAAGATATAGTATGACAATACAGTTCAAATTAAAAAAACTCAGATTACAGTATAATTAATGTTGGCATGACTGGTTGCTTAATATCATGTGGTTCAAAGTATATGTACAAAATGGAAAAGTAAATAAAATAAGTTTAATAGGATGTGGATTTATTTTCTCTCCCCTTGTAATTACACAATCAAAGAATCTATAATTACCCCCAAGTGAAGGAGTTCAAGTATCTCGGGGTCTTGTTCTCGAGTGAGGGAACAATGGAGCGTGAGATGGGCCGGAGAATCGGAGCAGCGGGAGCGGTACTGCAGTCGCTTTCCCGCTCCGTTGTGACGAAAAGGGAGCTGAGCCAGAAGGCAAAGCTCTCTGTCTACCGGGCCATTTTCGTTCCTACCCTCACCTATGGTCATGAAGGATGGGTCATGACCGAAAGAACGAGATTGCGGATACAAGCGGCCGAGATGGGTTTTCTCCGCAGGGTGGCTGGTGTCTCCCTTAGGGATAAGGTGAGAAGTTCGGTCATCAGGGAGGGACTCGGAGATTAACCGCTCCTCCTTCGCGTCGAAAGGAGCCAGTTGAGGTGGTTCGGGCACCTAGTTAGGATGCCACCTGGGCGGCTCCCTAGGGAGGTGTTCCAGGCACGTCCAGCTGGGAAGAGACCAAGAGGTAGACCTAGGACCAGGTGGAGGGATTATATCTCTTCGCTGGCCTGGGAGCGCCTTGGGATCCCCCAGTCAGAGCTGGTTGATGTCGCCAGGGAAAGAAAGTTTGGGGCTCTCTGCTGGAACTGCTGGAACTGCTACCCCCGCGACCCGACCACGGATAAGCGGGAGAAGATGGATGGATGGATGGACAATCTATAATTTAGCTCTGACCTTCACAAAAACATTTTGTTTAATTGGACACATTTTTCTAAGCTTTATTCCCAGTCATCGCATGTCAGTCACATGCGATGACTGGGACTGATGGAAGAATCTGAGAGGAATGAACTAGGAGCAGAGAAATAATCATATTTAAAAGACAGCAGCCCCATGAGAGGCCAACAAGAGTCACAAGGGTGTGTCACTTTGCTGAAGGATATTTGTGACCAGCTATCCAGGCCAGACTCTATAGACTTTCCAAGGGGTACAAATGCTGCTGCTGGAGTACTGACTGGAAGTATTGCTGATATCATGTCTACCATCCTCTTAAAGTACTCTGTCCAAAAAGCAGTCTCATGAGAAAGGTGTTTTAACGCTTATTCAAAATAGCAGAGAAACATGCATTATTGTACTCAGGAGGGGACATTGACAGAGGATTACTCAAAAAGTACACAGTAATAGTACTTAATAGTACTTGTGGGAGTAGTTTCACTAGTACTGAGTCCAACAGTATCCGTTTTATTCAGAATTTATGGAAACAAATATTTGTATCACTCATTGAATATAGCAGGAAAGAAAATGAAGAGCAGCTGATTTGAAAAAACAAACTTGAGAGACGGCTGAGTGACCGCAGTGCAGAATTACTGTATAGTTTAAATCTCCTTACAACAGTGGCGGTAGGGGCGCCGCCCCCCCTCTTCCCACATAAAAAAAATATATATATATTAGGGCTGTCAAACGATTACAATTTTTAATCAGATTAATCACAGCTTAAAAATTAATTAATCATGATTAATCACCATTCGAACTATGTCCAAAATATGCCATTTATTTATGTATATTGTTGTGGGAATGGAAAGATAAATGAAAGCAGGCGGATATATCCATTTAACATACAGTATCTATGTTTATTATAAAAAATGTCTGCGTGTCAAAATGAAAGACAACCCACACACCTATCAATCATCAAACCGTGGGGTCTTAATTCATTACGTGTTGATTTCTATCAACGGGGGAGTACTTCAGGAAAGTCGACAAAGGGGAGGGGGGCTAGTGGAGTACTTCGTGACCACAGAGTGAGAACGTTGTGATCAGCTGTTTTAGCGCAGTTCTCCAGTGAAGGGGGGGAGTCTCCCTCCGCAGCCGGTTGGCGTAGTTTTGGCACAGTTCCGTTGTACAGACCGACGTTAACAGCAGCCCTGTCTGTGCACACGGAGACCGACTCTGTCGTCCGGTGATCTAACCGCCTTCTGGAAAAGCGTCACAAGTACGTCGGTACGCAAATGCGCTTTGTGACACAAGTGACGGTACGCATTTCAGATTACGCACATATCCTGCGTACCAGTTATGTGCACCCCTGTACCAGAGCCATATTATTACTATTAAATGGCTCTGCCCTGTACTACAGCAAAAGTATTCTCCGTCGGGACTTCCTGCAACAACACCACGCCGTTATCAAAGATGTTCTATTGAGAAGACGATCACTACGTGACAAAAGTTTTCAAAACCGTGGCTACTGAAATCAATCTTACTAACTGCTGTCTGTGCAATTTACTCCGCGCGAGTTGGCAGACTTTATTTTGCTTACTTTAACATCATTTTTCATGGTGGGGCTAAGCCATTTCTTGGTTTGGGTGTAGCCTACCCCAGCCATACCCTGGCGCTGCCACTGGTGGCACGTATGGGGCGGGCCATTCTGCACATGCGTTAAATGCGTTAAATATTTTAACGCAATTAATTCAAAAAATTAATTACCGCCGTTAACGCGATAATTTTGACAGCACTAATATATATATATATATTAAAAAAAAATATATTTTTTTTTAATTTTTAATAAACAAGGTAAATATCAGGGACGTGCACAGGTACGGGCTAATGTTGCCTGGGCAACGGCCCTTTTGAACTTTTTGGCTGACCTGCCCCTCTGGAGAGAGCAAAAGTCTTTTTTTTCTGTTGTGGCCGAATAAACATGATAAGTCCACAATTAGTATTGTAGCGTCTCGCTGCGATAAAACACACCTTGTCAGCACTGTCATCTGAGCGTCACTTGACTTTGTTTACAATCTGACAGCTGAAAATCAAAGGAAAGCCCTCCGGTCCGGCCTCATGTGGCTATGGTGGCTATGTGCCTGCCTGGCTTTGGTGGCCAATCCTCGGGTCAATCTGTCCCCGGAAATGTCCCCGTTTTTAAATATGCTTGAATTGATTTTGAGTTTTCTCATGGCAGTTAGAGTATAGGGGACAAACCAGGGGACTTTACTTCCTCTTGACAACGTCGGTTATTTACAGCTAAATATACTTGTTATTGTGCTTCTGTCTTTCTGTATCTTTTCATCTGCTCCGTAAACTCCCTCACCGCTCGCTCTCTTTTCTTGATCGCCCTCTCACGGGAGAACTCTTCACTGTCTAGCTTCATTGTAGGATTTCTGCCATGTCTCTACTTTAGTTTGACCATCTCTGTTATTAAGTTATGGAATACTAAATAAATAAGTAATTAGATACCTTACCGTTAGTGCCAGGGGCGGCGGGTGCTGTAGGCTAGGGAAGGCTAAGCCTTCCCAAATATTTGTGTAACTGCATCCTGGTAAAATAAAAATATAATGTCTAATGTTTGTGTCTTTGACATTAGCGCTGCTATGCAGACACCTGTGCCCTGTACTACGAAGCCAGTTCAACAGACCCTGGATACGTTTGAGTTATCTTAACTAACCCTAACAAACGAGATCTCGCTAAGCGGTCCTACGACGCTGGTTATCAACTCGTAAATCAAGCCAGGGTTTCTCTCTCCAGCTGAGAACGCGTTCACGTGAAAGGGGCGGGGTTAGCTACATTTGACCAATCACAAACAGGGACAAGTGTACTGACAGCGCAGCGTCATACTTCATTAATGAAAAGTAAACTAATATTAGACAGATATGAACTTTAAACATCCATGACTTAAACATATAATCCAGGATACAAGCCACAGAGTTGTACCTGCAAGGAGAATACAGAACAACTCGTTAAAAAATAAACTACCGAGTGTTTGAAAGTGTACAACAGGTTTATGATACTGCCCCATCTAAGACACGAGGGGATCTGACTTTATTACATTTGAGTTGAGTGTTTCGTCAACTTAATGTGTTGCTTAAAATAATACGTCTGCATACAGTATATGTGACAATGTAACTAAGTGTTGCACGGCCAGATACGGCTCGAGAAGCTGACTCAGATAAGGAAATATTGTGATATCGATGTCAGATCGATGATCTGATTGATGATGTGATGTCAGTGTGATATGAATGATAAGTGCGACACGTCGGCGTCTATGGCAGTTCAAACTGCATTTCCTTTTTCCTGTAATATGACTTGATAGATTTAAACTCCGCACACTGAGCTCTGATTGGTCAGCAGGCGGTGCTTTTACTGAGTTGATCTCTTTTCTATAGACGCCGGAGGCGGGCAGCGTAAGATGAAAAAAAAGTTATTTAGCCTTCCCAAACCTGAGCCTCACGCGAAGAATGATAAGAATAAGAATAATGCATATTGAACTGTTTAATCAATTAGTGAGTTTATTTAAGGCACAGCCGTTACAATGGTCAAACTACATTAAAACAGAATTGTCCGCATTTTGTCTTTAATAGTTCCTAACATTAGATATGTTAATGAGATATGGACCGCAAAACAAACAATTTCCCTGGTTTTCTTTTTTTATAAAAACTTCTTACGTTTTCGGGGGGTGGGGGGGAGGCCCTTTCTCTAGTTTAGAGCAATAGCCCCTCCAAATGTCCGTGCACGTCCCTGGTAAATATTATATAAATTGGTATCAGTCAAATGTATAATCTACAATAAAATCTCGTTTAAAATTGTGTTACGATGTCTAAAGTTACTGAGAAGTCACATGTTTCCTGCCTGGCCTTGCCCGTGTATCATTACCCTCTCTCGTCTGGGCGATATGCAAAGCGCCCAGACGAGAGTGCAGCAAGTGCAGCAGAAGCCAACTGTTGCTATCTTTAAACTATGCCGCCAAAACATAATTTCAGCCAATCAGCGTCGTCAAATCTGATGGTCACAGGGCGCCTTTGTCAGCGCCCGGTGCAGTCTGTGAGTTGTTTGGACTCGTATCCAAGGTGTTAGAAAAAATATCACTCGACACCAGGTTGAGAATCAATGATCAGGTAACTAATTTATTCTTGCAAGAAGGAGCAGAGTTAAATCACATACAAAGGATATGGGTTAACTCACACACATGAGGTATGTTGCTCAAAGGAACAGCAAAAAACATCAGGCTTATATAATCCAAAACACAGGAGATAACAACAAAGTCGTAAATCGAGGTGGCGCTAATATCAGCCGCAGGTGTCGGAAAGTCGGGTAATCTGCGATGGGTCATCTGTGACGTCTTCTGGAAAGAGTCACGTACTTCCTTCACGCTTCATAGAAATGAGATATTTAGGAGACAGCAAGTCTGTCTTCTCATAAATATCAACAACCTGAAATGCCCTGCCTCCTGCCTCCTGCCTCCTGCCTCCTGCCTCCTGCCTCCTGCCTCCTGCCTCCTGCCTACTCCTATCACAAGAAGAGGCAGCTGTAAGGTCATACACAGTTCAGAGCCACACATGATATCAGTCCATTAAAACAACCCAAAGAGTGGAGAAAACAGTATTTCTCCAACATATCCCTCCTGTTTATACTACGGAATAACATAGAACTTGGAAAAATACAAATAATTATAAAAGATAAACAATTCATATACAAAAGTACCCAAACGGCTGAGGTAGGTAGATTGTATAGGCACATGTTTTAATGTAATCCCCATGGCCTAATTCTTTCTCTGTACATCGTCAGTTTCTATCACTCAGACCCATTACGGTTTCCCTGCCAACGTCCACTCTTTACATTCGACTGGGTTCTGTTGGTTTCTTCACTGGTTTGAGACGAGTGCCCTTATTGGAATCACCTCCCTTTGTAGCCAGACTTCACCACAGTGAGGCGAGTTTCTGTCTTTAGGTTTACACAGCTTCACAGTCAGATGTATCCAGGATGGTCTCTCCGCCACTCGAACTGCAGTCGGTGTAGACAGGAGTGCTTGGTAGGGACCCTCCCACTTGGGCGAGTGCCAGCTGTTCCTCTTTATCGCTCTGGTGAACACTCACTCTCCTGGTTTCACTGTCTGTGTAGTGCCAGGTACTTCCTGTGCAGAGGGGACGAGAACATTTGTGATCTCTTTTCTTCTCAAAATGTTTGCCATAAATGCTGCTGTGTTTTCACTTATACTCTCGTCCTCTCTTACAAATGGTTTTAACTCAGGCAGATAATATGGTCTTCCAAAAGGTGACAGCCCTCTAGCACTAGGTAGGATGTGCATGCTTAGCATCACTGGTGCTAAGCATCTCATCCATGTTTTCCCTGTCTCGGCCATCATCTTCTTCAGTTTAGCTTTTACTGTACCATTATTTATTTCTATCAACCCTGCTGATTGTGGATGATAAGAACAATGTTGTTTTAATTGTATTCCAAATACAGCTGTCAAGTCCTGAATTACTTTATTTACAAAGTGTGTGCCATTATCACATATTTTCCGGAATTCCAAAACGTGGGATTATGTGATTTGTCAATGCTTTAGCCACTGTCAATGCATCTGGATTCCTAGTTGGAAAAACTTCAATCCATTTTGAGTACATGTCAGTGATTGTTAGACAATATTTCATTACCTCATATTTATTTAGTTCAATAAAGTCCATGCAAATGTGCTGAAACAGATACTGGCTCCGGTATGAACTCTCTTTGGTCTGAACGGTCCCTGAGGGTTGTACTGTGCACACACAGAACATGCTAAACCGAGTAGTTTGTAAAGCCAGAGGCTGTGAATATCTTCTGTATTACGTCCACCATCCCCACTGTTGAGCCGTGGTCCAACCCAAGGCTCAATATAGCTGCATATCGAAATAAGCTTTTTGGTAATACAAATGTGCCTTCTGTACTTTCCCACAACCCCTCTGTATTCTGTGTACACAACATCTTCTTCCAGTACCTTCTCTCTGTCAGGTGCATTCGCTTGCATGTCTTTTAGGATGTCATGATCAATGTGTTCCATATTTTCAGAAATATATTGGTCATTGTCCTGTCACTGTCTTTGCGCTGCTTTCTTAGCCTCTTCATCTGCCTTCCGGTTCCCTGTGGACATTGGGTCCGTCCCGTTAGTGTGTGCTGCACACTACAGACCGCCACTCTCTTAGGGAGTTGTACTGCATCCAAAAGTGATCAAATCTTTATGTGTAATAGGTTTGTTTGTGGATGTTACCATCCCCCTATGTTTCCATTGTTGTGCAAACACATGTACACATGAATAAGCATAGTTGCTGTCTGTATAAATGTTAACTGTGTGCGATTAGTTCTGCTGCCTGTGCTGATAAGTGAGACGGCAATGCTGCGCCCTTGAGCAGTTTCGTCTGTGTCACTACAGCATAACCTGTTGCATTAGTTCCATCAAGATTCCTCTTACATGAACCGTCAACATACATCGTTATGTCTGCATCTGGGAAGGGAATGTCCGTCAGGTCTGTCCTTGGTAGCACTCTGTTCTCAGTTTCTGCGATACAGTCATGTGGCTCCGCATCTATCTCTACTGGCAGTAGTGTAGCTGGATTTAAAAGTAGTACATCTCTCGATAGTAAGATTTGGTTGTGATAACGACATAGCATGCTAAAGGTCTAGCTGGTGACATATAGGTTTGTTTTGTAACAATAGTACGGACACTGCGTGAGTTACTTTTAGAGTCAAGGATCTAGAAAGCACTATTGTTGCAGATGCCTGGAGGCTGCTTTACTGCTGGTAAACAAATGGGCATGGCTCGAGCTATGGTGTCCAACTGTGAGGAGTAAAATGCCACCGGTCTATTTCCCCCCCATGTAGTTGAGTGAGTACTGACGTCATAAATCCATTCTTACAATCTGCTGTTTGAACAAAAGGTTTTGCACAATATGGTTACATCTATTCCCATTACTTTTAAGGTAACAAATGATTTCTCTACGTGAGCCAACATTAATTCAACTGTACCTAATTCTAAAATCTCCACTTCCTCATTGGATGAGCTGATAGACACGTTATCTGAACTTGCTTCTGTGTCACCGTCAAGGTCTGAGTCATTTTGTCTTAGGTCATCTTGATTTGGGTTATCTTGTTTTGGAGGGTCTATGTTTGTGTGTGATAATACCTGATTTTGCAGATGCACTTGGCTCTAGTCATGCCTTCTCCACCCAGTCCTCTGTTCCTTCCTGTGGCCTCTTTGCTCCGCAGTCGTTTTCCCAATGTCCAAATTTGCCACACAAAAAGCAACTTCTCCTCCTCCCCATCCTCCACCTCGCCCTCCACCTCGTCAGTCCCTTCCGCCACGGCCCCGTCCACACCCTCTTTGATCACCTCGGAAAAGCAATTCAACAGAACATACAGTGGGGCAAAAAAGTATTTAGTCAGCCACCAATTGTGCAAGTTCTCCCACTTAAAAAGATGAGAGGCCTGTAATTTTCATCCTAGGTATACCTCAACTATGAGAGACAAAATGAAAAAAAAAAAAAAAATCCAGAAGATCACATTGTCTGATTTTTAAAGAATTCATTTGCAAATTATGATGGAAAATAAGTATTTGGTCAATAACAAAAGTTCATCTCAATACCTTGTTATATACCCTTTGTTGGCAATGACAGAGGTCAAACGTTTTCTGTAAGTCTTCACAAGGTGTTCACACACTGTTGCTGGTATTTTGGCCCATTCCTCCATGCAGATCTCCTCTAGAGCAGTGATGTATTGGGGCTGTCGCTGGGTAACACAGACTTTCAACTCCCTCCAAAGATTTTCTATGGGGTTGAGATCTGGAGACTGGCTCGGCCACTCCAGGACCTTGAAATGCTTCTTACGAAGCCACTCCTTTGTTGCCCGGGCGGTGTGTTTGGGATCATTGTCATGCTGAAAGACCCAGCCACGTTTCATCTTCAATGCCCTTGCTGATGGAAGGAGGTTGTCACTCAACATCTCATGATACATGGCCCCATTCATTCTTTCCTTTACACGGATCAGTCGTCCTGGTCCCTTTGCAGAAAAACAGCCCCAAAGCCTGATGTTTCCTCCCCCATGTTTCACAGTAGGTATGGTGTTCTTTGGATGCAACTCAGCATTATTTCTCCTCCAAACACGTCTAGTTGAGTTTTTATCAAAAAGTTCTATTTTGGTTTGATCTGACCATATGACATTCTCCCAATCCTCTTCTGGATCCTCTAAATGCTCTCTAGCAGACTTCAGACGGGCCTGGACCAGGGTTTCCGTTAGCCGGTAATTACCGGTTTTTAGCTGGTAAAATGTATTAAAAACCGGTAAATTCAAAACCTGCCGGTCAACATGTCTGGTAATAATTAGGGAGGCTCCGATCGATCGGCCGCGGGTCATTATTGGCCGATATTCACTCTTAATAGTTTGATCGGTGCTCTCTATAAAGGCCGATCAGGAGAGCTGGGTCTGAGCGATATGGACATAAACGCGAGTGAAGTATAACCGGACGAGAGAGAGAGAGAGATCAGATCAGCTGCTGAGTCAGACGGAGACACGCAGCTCTGCATAATCACCTGAAGCCCCGCCCTCTGTTTAGCGAGCTGCTTGAGAAACTGACGTGCTGTCAGGAGAGAGAGGTAGGGAGAGGGGAAAAGAGAGGCTCCGTTTCTCCCGTGTTATTATTCAAATGTAATGTAAACTTTTGAATAATGTACGTTATCTACTACAAGTAGTTTGTTTGAATGTAATAATTATGTTGTTTGTTGTTTGTGGAATCATTTATTGAAAAATGAATCTGAATTTTTCGATCTGTTACGATTATAAACTGAAGCAATATAAAAATAAGCCCTGTGAACTGAGTTTTAAACTGAAGCATATCTGCTCATAGTCCGGTAATAACCTGCTAACGGCAACTCTGCTACACAACTCTTATTATTATTGAAATATGACCGGTAAGTTTCAAATTAGTCCGGTAAAATAAATTCTGCCCGGACATTTGACACAGTTGATTTCTTCACACCAAGCTGCTTACCTATTGCAGATTCAGTCTTCCCAGCCTGGTGCAGGTCTACAATTGTGTGTCCTTTGACAGCTCTTTGGTCTTGGCCATAGTGGAGTTTGGAGTGTGACTGTTTGAGGTTGTGGACAGGTGTCTTTTATACTGTTAACGAGTTCAAACAGGTGCCATTAATACAGTTAACGAGTGGAGGACAGAGGAGGCTCTTAGAGAAGAAGTTACAGGTCTGTGAGAGCCAGACATCTTGTTTGTTTGTAGGTGACCAAATACTTATTTTACAGAGGAATTTACCAATTAATTCATTACAAATCCTACAATGTGATTTCCTGGATTCTTTCCCCCCATTCTGCCTCTCATAGTTGAAGTGTACCTAGGATGAAAATTGCAGGCGTAATGGGAGAACTTGCACAATTGGTGGCTGACTAAATACTTTTTTGCCCCACTGTACATCAGAAGTGTAATCATCAGATTCATCCTGTGTTAAAAACACGGCAGTTTGCTTTTGTTTCTTTTGTTTGCCAATTTCACCCCATTCAGTTTAAATGCCCCCTTTAGAAAATCAGTCACATTCCCTGATATATTCATAACTGGCATAACGGGCATTCTGAATGTCTTACCTGACCGTGTGTTGCTGGGTTCCTCCCCCATGCCGGCCGTTCTCTGCGCGGGAACATGAGGGTCGGTGTGTGGAGGTGGTTGGTAGGGCGGAGCGGGTGGCCAAGATAGCGGAGTCGGTGGGGGAGCAGAGGGGTGAGACGAGCAGGAGGCCAGGGGTCCGAGGAGATCCCCGGGGTGTTGAGCTGGTGCATGGTTTTCATCTATCCATTGTTCCTGCATCACAGCAGGTCCCACAGGAGGGAGATACGGAGGAGGGGGCTGGCGGCGTCTGCATATCACTTGATTGTCAAGTTTCTCCAGTTTCTCGGAATAGGGGAGATTAGGATACAAGTTATACAAAACCTTATTTTCTGATTCTAATTTCTCTTTTTCTGATTTAGCTGTTTCCTCAGCATTTTCCCTTTCTCTCCCTTGCTTCGGCTAACCACATCATAGCCCCTAATAAATCCTCTTCTTCCTCCCTTTTTCCATTCCCATTGTTCTCAATGCTATCAATCAATTGTTGGAATTCCTCTACCACTAACCTCCCTTGGAAGTCGTATTTATTTTGCCACTTTTTAATCTCTTCACACTCGTTCTATGCGATCATCTGCATCCATTTAGCATCTCCTGATAAGATGACTATGTCTGTTTCTATCTTCTTCCCACAGGTCTTGCTGCAGCATGAACCCATGATTAGACATAGTTTTCCCCAAAACTAAGTAAAAATGCCCTATAGCTTACGGATAAACTATAAAACTCACAACGGTTTTAGCAAAACCCAGAAAACTAAACTGTCCTAGTTTTCCCCAAAACTAGGTAAAATGCTCATAGCCGTACCTCGTACTATAAGCTCGCAATAGTTTTAGCAAAACTAAGAAAACTAAACTGTCAAAGCTTTCCCCAAAACTCAGAAAATGCCCATAGCCATACCTCGTACTATAGACTCACCATAGTTTTTAGCAAAACTAAGAAAACTAAACTGTTAGTTTTCCCCAAAACTAAGAAAATACCCATAGCCGTACTTAGTCACCCACTATAAAATAGCCTTACCTTGTATCCGACTATAAAGTCACACAATAGTTTTAGTAAAACTAAGAAAATGTGCCCTATAGTCCACCCACGAACTATAAGATCCTTTAGTTTTTTTAAGAAACTAAAAAAACTGGCCTCATAGTTTGAACCACAAACTACTTATACCCAAGGCCTCTAGTTTGAAACCACAGACCATTTAAAAGTACTTTAGATAAGTTTACCTGTGTCTTTCTAGGACTTTTTTGGTATCCTTCCGTGAACCAAGGGGTTGAAACCAAAACGGTGCCTGTATTGACTTTCTCTCCTGTGTCGGTAGTTCAAGGATCCGTCACTCCTCTCCTCTCCAGCGTAACCTGGCCCCCCTATTTACCAAATTGTTTCTTTGTAAGGGAAACAAGGTAGGGGTCTTTTTCTAAGAGTCTCTCGACTCCCTGTGCACAGTGTCAGGCTCGTTTGCCCGGAGAAAAAAGGAGATCTTGGATCCGGCTCGAAGGACCAATATGTTAGAAAAAATATAACTCGACACCAGGTTGAGAATCAATGATCAGGTAACTAATTTATTCTTGCAAGAAGGAGCAGAGTTAAATGACATACAAAGGATATGGGTTAACTCGGGTCATCTCGGGTCATCTGCGATGGGTCATCTGTGACGTCTTCTGGAAAGACTCACGTACTTCCTTCACGCTTCATAGAAATGAGATATTTAGGAGACAGCAAGTCTGTCTTCTCATAAATATCAACAACCTGAAATGCCCTGCCTCCTCCTATCACAAGAAGAGGCAGCTGCAAGGTCATACACAGTTCAGAGCCACACATGATATCAGTGCATTAAAACAACGCAAAGAGTGGAGAAAACTATAGGTTACTTACGTAACCCCAGTTCTCAGAGTAACATGAAGTGAGATGTCTCACTATGGGATGCCCCTCATCGCGGAGCAAACAGAAGCATCAATCTCATTACGCCAATCCTGATTGGCTGGTGATCTTGACGTCAGCGTCAGGGGAAATCACCCCCTATAAGTAGCTTGCGCCACAACGCATGCGTCATTCAAAATAAGCACCTCTTCTCGCTTCACCATAGCAAGGAGGGCCGTCTGGTGAGACATCTCACTTCATGTTACTCTGAGGCCTGGGGTTACGTAAGCAACCTATAGTTCTCATTCATAACACTCCGTTCGATGTCTCACTATGGGTTATTGTAGCTCCCGTATTGCCAGACGAGCTTATCTCGAAAATCACCGATCAACCAGAATTTAACAGGTAGAGTCCCGACTCAACAAGGTGCCCAGCACTGCTCGGGCCACGCTTGGAGCGGAGACGTCTAGCCTGTAAAAGCGGACAAAAGTGAGCGGCGAGGACCAGATCGCCGCTGCACAGATGTCTTGGATGGAAACACCCTTGAACAAAGCCCAGGATGTAGCCAGGCCCCGAGTCGAGTGAGCCCGCAGACCCGAAGGTGCTTGCAAATTCTGACTTGTATAGGCCAAAGCAATTGCCTCCACAATCCAGTGGGATAGCCGTTGCTTAGTAACAGGCTTGCCCTTGTGAAGGTTAGCCCAGGACACGAAAAGTTGGTCATTAAGACGAAGCTCCTTTGATCTGTCCATATATGTGTGTAAAACCCGGACTGGACACAATAGATCCTGCTGCTGCTCCCCGGAGGAAACCAGCGGCGGAGGAAATGCCTCAATGTCAATTGGGGTACACGAACCAACCACCTTTGGTGTAAAGGCAGGGTTGGGTTTCAACAACACTCTCGTTTGCCCTGGGGCGAACTGAGTGCATGAGGGATGTACAGACAGTGCATGGATATCGCTGACCCGCTTGGCAGATGCCAGGGCCAGTAACAGCACTGTCTTGAGTGACAGATGTTTCATGTCAGCTCCTTCCAGGGGTTCAAATGGGGTCATTCTGAGCCCATCTAAAACCACTGCCAAGTCCCATAAGGGCACCAGCGACCTGGAGACAGGGAGGAGCCTGCGAGCTCCCTTCATAAAACGGCAGACCAAAGGATGTTGGCTAGCCATCTTACCCTCAAAGCCCACATGGCATGCAGCAATAGCAGCCAGGTACACCTTGATCGTGGAGAAAGCTCTGTGTTTATCGATCAAGTCCTGTAGGAATGATAAAATCACCCCGACAGGACATTGAAAAGAGATGTGTCCTTCTTGAAGGCACCACTCCTCAAACACCCTCCACTTACAGTCGTAAAGAGACCTGGTGGAGGAAGCTCTCGCACTCTGAATAGTGTTTATCACCTTCTGAGGGAGTCCCACTGTATTCAGATTGTACCACTCACGGGCCAGGCCCATAGTGCCCCGCGCTCTGGGCGGCCCCCCCCCCCCCCCCGCGCCTGAGACAATCTGTCCCTGCGTGGTGGGGGCTGCCATGGCTGCCCGCACAACAGAATGGTGCACCTCTGGACAGTAGTTCTGTCCCGAGGTGCATCACTCTCGGTACCTGTGTCGCTCTCAGAGAGAGGAGACGTCTGCCGCTCCAAGGGATCAGTTTGTGTGCCAGTGTGTGTGACTGGAGACAACGCAACCTCCCTTGGCGGTTCATACACGATATCGTGTTGTCTGTCCTCATGAGGACATGGTGTCCTCTGAGAGAAGGCAGGAAGCGTCTTCGGGTGGGGAACACCGCTAAAAGCTCTGGGTGATTTACGTGCGCCCGCTGGAGGTCTCTGCTCTAGAGGAGGTGACACTATTACTTTCCATTGGCTTCCCATTCTGTTTTGTGTGTTCTGCTTCCTCTCTTTTGCCTTTTTGTTCAATGTGGAGTATTTCAGGATGACTTTGATTGCACACATAACATGTCAAACGACTGTGGCAGTGTTTGCTCATGTGTCCTATTTTTAAGCATCCAAAACACACCCCTTTTCCTTTCAAGAAGTCCATTTTTTCTCTGTGTGTTTTCTTCAGGATGTATGGACACTGCTCCAATGAGTGACCACTTCTTCTGCAGAACAAACACAAATGTAGGGAGTTGGTGGTTGATGGAGGTATTTTCATTCCATTTATTGTTGCATGTTCTAGCGCTGGTGTTCTTGAGCGGGTAATACTTGTTGCAAAACTACTTCCTCTTAGGCGTGGTTTTCCCCTTGAAAAGGTAGAGATAACAGTGTTGATAGCTGCAGTTGGTTTATCATCCTGGATGCTTCCAAACAGAGGATCTGACAGTATCTTCACTTGCTTTTCTATAAAGTTGACCAGGTCAGGAAATGTAGCTCGATGCCCACGCTCTTCCTGTAGCTGACATGCTCTATTCCTCCACTTGTCTCTGAGTTTGTAGGGTAGTTTCTGAAGTATGTGTTTCATGTTTGAAACAACATTCATTTCATCCATATAGGTGAGATGTTCCATTGCATTGCAACAACCTCTTAGGAACAAAGAGAAGGCTTGCAGTGCTTTCACATCTTCGGCTTTGATCACTGTCCAGGTAAATGCTTTGTTCATGTATGCAGTGGCAATCTTGTGTTCATTACCAAAGTGCTCTTTAAGCAGATGTTTTGCCCTTTGATAGCTTTGAGCTGGAGGCAGATGTTGGCAGCTGCGCACTAGGTCCTTTGGTTGTCCTCTAGTGTATTGCTCTAGGTAATGCAGGCAGTCACTTTCATCGTCAGTTTTCCGCTCTACTCCTCTTTCAAATGCACGGATGAAGGCTTCAAACTGCAATGGGTCACCGTCATAAACAGGAATGTCTCTTGGAGGTAAAGTAGAAGTGAGATGTTGTTGAGCCAGCATAGCAGTGATGTCATGTTGCCTCTGGATTAGGTTATAGATGTCACCTTGATTACCATTGTTGATTACAGGTGGTGTGATGTCAACATGTCCCTGCACATGTCCCTGCATACTTTGTCTGGGAATAGAGGTTTGGGCTTGATGAGGTGAGAATTCAGTTGGTGGTGTGATGTCATTGTCTTATCAGAAATGTGGCTAGATAAATCCATTTTGGCCTCTGACATTTACATAAATGGTTACAGTGTATATCGTACTGACCGGCCTAAAAAAGGTGGTGGCGTTGCCATTTATGTGAAAAATAAGTTTTGTGTAACTAATATGGTTTCCAAATCTGTTAGTAAACAGCTAGAATTTTTAGCCGTGAATATTGAGGTAACAAAGGGTCAACAGCTCATGGTGGTGGGCTGCTACAGGGCCCCTTCGGCTGTCAAGGACTCTTTATCGTCATTGGCAAAACTGTTATCGCAACTTTCCTACAAGGAAATAGTGCTGCTTGGTGATTTTAATTGGGACTGGTTAACTTCTGTGTCAGAGGATTTTAAAAACCTGTGTACCTCTTTGAATTTTACCCAGATTATAGACAGTCCTACTCGCCCAAATATTAAGTCCCCAAATAAATCCTCCTTAATTGATCTAATTTTAACAAATGTTCCACATAAATACTCATCTGTGGGAGTATTTGCTAATGATGTGAGTGACCATTGTGTTGTGGCCACAATTAGGGACACTAAGGTCCAAAAGGTTAAACCACGTGTCATCACAAAGAGAGACAAAAAACACTTTGTGGAGCAGGGTTTTTTACATGATCTGTTTGATTTTGATTGGGGTAAAATCAATCTGTGTGCTGATGTAGAAACTGCATGGTCTTATTTTTATCTTGGTTTTATGAAAATTATAGATAGACATGCACCTCTGCGTAAATTTAGAGTGAAGGGACGAAACAATCCCTGGTTTTCTGCTGAGCTGTCCAGTCTCCTTCATGAGAGAAATAATGCTTGGGCTAAGGCTAGGAAATCAGGCTCAGAGGTAGAATGGCTACGTTTTAGGCAGCTAAGAAATAGCTTCACATCCCAAATAAAAAGTGCTAAATCAAAGTACTCTTTGTCGGTTACCACAGAAAACCTGAATAATCCTAGGAAATTTTGGAAAGCCATAACATCGATTTCCACTGGTGATATCCCAAATGAGCTACCTCCGTGCCTTACCACAGCATCTGGCACTATATCAGACAGGGCTACTATGCTAAATTGTTTTAATAAGCATTTTGTGTCTTGTGGCTCTCTGTTTGGCTGTGTGGCTCCTGTGAACGCTCCAATCCTTGACTCTGAACAATGTGGTCTGGAAAACCCTTTCAGTTTTACTCCTTTAACTGTTGGTATTGTTCATGAAGCATTATCCAAGTTAGATCCTAGGAAACCGGCTGGCCCGGACAACGTAGAACCTTTCTTTTTAAAGATAGCTGCAGATTTTATTGCTCCACCTCTTACTTCTCTTTTTAACCTCTCCCTCAGCACGAACACAATTCCAAAAGTATGGAAGTCTGCTTATGTCTTGCCTTTACTGAAAGGAGGGGAGGCAACTATTTTAAATAACTATAGGCCAATCTCTAAATTGTCAGTTCTGGCTAAGGTGCTCGAACGCTTAGTGAGTGAACAAATAAAGGAGTTTTTATGTATAAATGATATCCTATCTAAACATCAGTCAGGATTCAGAAAGAAACACAGTACCATCACTGCGACAATGAAAGTGGTAAATGACATTACTACTATTTTAGATAATAAGCAGAGTTGTGCAGCTCTGTTTATTGACCTTTCCAAAGCGTTTGACACCGTTGATCATCGCATCTTAAAGCAGAGGCTACTCAATATAGGCATATCCAGCCATGCAGTGGGGTGGTTTGTGAACTACCTCTCTGAAAGGTCCCAATGTGTTCACTTTGATGGGCTGTCTTCTGAGTGGTTAAACATTTCTAATGGTGTACCACAAGGTTCTGTTTTAGGACCACTTTTATTCTCCATATATATTAACAGTGTAGGTGATAATGTGGATGAAGCTACTTTACATTTTTATGCGGATGATACTGTAATGTATTGTGCAGGTCCCTCCATTAAAGAGGCTGTTGTTAAATTACAAGCTGTTTTTAACACTATTCAGACTCAGCTCTCTGAACTAAAGCTTCTTTTAAATGTTGAGAAAACCAAGGTAATGCTCTTTTCAAAAGCTAAAAAGACTCCAGAGCCTGTTTTAGATATTGTAACTATGCAAGGAACAAAACTTGAAGTTGTTGCCTGTTACAAATACCTTGGTATCTGGCTTGATGATTGTCTCTCTTTTAAACTTCATGTCAATAACCTGCTCAAAAAACTGAGGGTTAGGCTAGGTTTCTTTTTCAGAAACAAGTCCTGTTTCTCGCTTGAGGCCAGGAAAAGGCTAGTCACTGTGACCTTTTTACCTGTGCTGGACTATGGGGATTTGTTGTATATGAATGCACCTGCCAATTACCTGAGCAAATTGGATGCTGCGTATCACAGTGCTCTGAGATTTGTCACAAATTTTAAAGCGCTTACACATCACTGTACACTGTATACCAAGGCAGGTTTACCATCTCTCTCTGTACGGAGGCTCAGTCACTGGTACACTTTTATCTATAAAGCTTTGTTGGGTAAACTCCCGTATTATATCTGCTCGCTGATAACACAGAGAGTTGCAAGCAGCTATTGTCTGAGGTCACATGATGTGGTCTTGTTAGATGTGCCAAGAGCAAGGACTGTCTCAGGTAAGACAGCTTTTATGTGCGCAGCTCCACTTGCTTGGAACAATCTTCAGCAAGAATTGAAACTGAGCAATCTCATTCCTCTGCATGTTTTTAAAGCTAGGGTAAATGAAATGCTTGCCGATAAAATGGGCACTTGTAAATGTCTATAACTATGTATCCTGTAAATATAATGTATAATGTATAATGTCCTTTATTGTTTTATGTTTCATGTGGAACCTATATGCTGCAGGTCTCCCTTGAAAAAGAGATCTATGATTTCAATGGGACCAATCTGGTTAAATAAAGGTTTGAAATGAAATGAAATGATGTCAACATGTCCCTGCACATGTGTCTGTATACTTTGTCTGGGAATAGAGGTTTCGGCTTGATGAGGCAAGAATTCAGTTGCATGTAGGTTAAATCTTGCTGTAGGGTTTCTGAAGTAAGAGCTCATCCCATCTGATGCTCTAGAGGTGTGTCTTGATCCCATACTGAGCACATTTAGCCTGGCATTGGCTTCTGCCAGTTTAGTTTGTATATCCAATTGTTCCTTTTTCCGTTTCACCTGTTCTTCCTGTTGCTCCAACTGTTGTTTCTGTTGCTCCAACTGTTGTTCCAACTGTTGTTTCTGTTGCTCCAACTGTTGTTTCTGTTGCTCCAACTGTTGTTCCAACTGTTGTTTCAACTGTTGTTTCTGGTGTTTTAATTGTTCCCCTTGTACATCAAGCTCATGTTGACTGTTCAGTGCTGCCGCCCTTTCGATTAAAGCCACCCTTTCTGCCTGGGCTTTAATTCGAGCAGAAGAGGTAGATGATGCATGTGATGAACCAGTGTTGTGTTTTGACTGAGGGTGCTGTCTTCAAAGGAACATCACTTAACTGCCAACTGCTTCAAGGTCCACATCTAACAAACTCACTCATTGGAGTCCTTATCAGATTTAGACAAGAACCAGTTGCCTTAATGGCTGACATCAAAGCAATGTTTCATCAGGTTAAGGTGTCAAAGGGGCATATTGACTATCTGCGATTCCTGTGGTGGCCCAACGGTGATGTGCAACAGGATCTTGCTGAATACCGGATGAAGGTACTTCTTTTTGGAGCAGTATCATCACCCAGTTGTGCAAACTTCACATTGAGAAAGACTGCTGAGGACAATAAAGATAACTTTACAGCAGATGTGGTAGACACAGTTAAAAATAACTTCTACGTGGACGATTGCCTAAAATCCATGCCCTCTGAGCCAGAAGCAGTGAAAATGGTAGGAGACCTGATTGCTCTCTGTCGAAATGGAGGATTTATACTGTCAAAGTGGATCAGCAACAGCCGTGCTGTATTAGCATCCATTCCACAACAAAGCCGAACCAAAGAGACCAAGGACTTGGACTTGGATAGGGACAAACTACCAATGGAAAGAGCACTGGGATTGCACTGGTGTGTTGAAACGGATGTGTTCAGGTTCAAAATTGCTGCACAAGAACGACCATATACAAGACGTGGCATCTTGTCTGTTGTCGGCTCTATATACGACCCCTTGGGATTTCTGGCACCATTCACCCTACCAGCCAAACTGATCATGCAGGAGCTTTGTAGGAAGAAACTTGGATGGGATGAAAACATACCACCATCTTTGGTTCAGCAGTGGTCAGGGTGGCTAGCAGACATCAATAAAATGGCAGAGTTTCAAGTGGACCGGTGCATGAAGCCAACAAGCTTTGGTCAAGTCAGACATGCACATCTGCACCACTTTTCTGATGCTAGTGAAAGCGGCTACGGCAATGTTTCATATCTAAGACTGGAGAATGATAACAAAGAAGTGCATGTTTCATTCATAACGGGAAAATCCAGAGTGTCACCATTGAAACAAGTTACAATTCCCAGAATGGAGCTTACAGCAGCAGTCCTGGCTGTCAAAATCGACACAATGCTGAAGAAAGAATTACAGCTGCAACTGGACCAATCTGTCTTCTGGACTGATAGCACTACCGTGCTAAAATATATAAAAAACGAAACCAAACGCTTTCAAACATTTGTAGCAAACAGGATCTCTCTTGTAAGGGATGCCACGGATGTATCACAATGGAGACATATTGGAACAAAGGAGAATCCGGCAGATGAAGCCTCTAGAGGACTTATGGCAGACCAATTCTTAAACTATAGGAGATGGATCAAGGGACCTGAGTTTCTCTCCAAGCCAGACAGAGAATGGCCAAACTCTCATGTGGATTCAGATATCTCTGGCAATGATCCAGAAATCAAGCAGGACGTCACAATGAACGTCATTGTCAAAGATTCATTGAGCCCCACAAACTCTCTGATAAACCACTTCTCATCATGGAGAAAACTGAAGACTGCTGTAGCCTGGCTTCTTAAAGTAAAAACGACACTCTTGGAGCTGATTCAAAGGAGAAAGGAGATTCAGACTACTGTGAATGGCTCTGAAAAGGATCCTAGAAGATTAAAGGAAGAGGTTGAAAGGAAGATGCAGGCCTTTAAAGGAACACTCTGCAGACAATGTTTATGTCCTGAAGTTCTTGTTCAAGCAGAAAATGCAGTCATTTCTTTTAGTCAAAGGCAACGGTTCAAAGAAGAACTATCTTTACTAGAAGCTGGTAAACATAATGTGAAAGGAAGCAGTTGCTTGTACAAACTGGATCCAATATTGGATCATGGACTTCTGAGACTGGGTGGTCGCTTGAAACGACTAGCAATGCCTGAAGAGCCCAAACATCCGATCATTCTCTCAAAGGATCTTCACATATCCACACTATTGTTACGAGATATTCATGAAGACCTTGGACATGGAGGAAGGAATCAGATGCTGTCTCGACTCCGTAAAAAGTTCTGGATAATCAAAGCTAACTCTGCGGCAAGAAAGATTATATCACACTGTACTGTGTGTAAACGGCATCGTGGGAAACTTGGAGAACATAAAATGGCAGACTTGCCCTTGGAAAGGATTCTACCAGATACACCTCCCTTCACAAATACAGGAGTAGACTACTTCGGTCCTATCGAGATCAAGAGAGGACGAAGTCTTGTCAAAAGATATGGCGTAATCTTCACTTGCATGGCAAGCAGAGCAGTACATCTTGAAGTTGCATACGCACTTGACACCTGCATCCATGCACTACGACGATTTATTTGTCGGCGAGGTCAAGTTTCCTCTTTAAGATCAGACAATGGCACACATGTTGTCGGAGCAAATAGGGAGCTAAGAGAAGCACTCAATGGTTTGAATCAAGACAAAATTCACAGTGCTATGCTTCAGCGAGGAATACGGTGGTATTTTAACCCCCCAGCAGGAAGCCATCACGGCGGTGTTTGGGAACGATTGATCCGTATGGTTCAAAATGTGCTGTGTTCTGTTCTAAAACAACAAGTTCTGGACGACGAAGGATTGCAAACCTTTCTTTGTGAAGTCGAAGCGATTCTGAATGATCGACCAATTACAAAATCTTCTGACGATCCGATGGACCTTGAGGCTCTCACACCTAACCATCTTCTTCTGATGAAAACCAAGCCGAAACTACCACCTGGACTCTTTGTAAAGGAAGACTTGTACATCAAACGCAGATGGAGACAAGTGCAATATATGGCAGATCTCTTTTGGAAAAGGTGGACGCAGGAATACCTGCCTCTAATCCAAAATAGACAACGGTGGTTAAAGGAAAAAAGAAGCTTTGCTCCAGGTGACATTGTTGTAGTGGCTGATTCCACTGCTCCACGTGGCTCCTGGTTAATGGGCAGAATACTGGAGACAAAACCAGACGCACAAGGTCTTGTGCGCACAGTTCGACTTCAAACTAAGAGCAACATCTTAGTAAGACCAATAACGAAGATATGTCTGCTCCAGGAAGCTGAGACCTAAAAAACAGCAAAGACTGATGACCCTTAAAATAAGGGAGAAGAAAGGAAACTAAACATTCTTTAAGAATTACATGCAAACACATACACACCATTTGTATAGCTCCTTTATTATTTATTGGTAATTGTTTTTGTTTTATACTAAAGCCAATTAGGGGCCGGTGTGTAGGAGCCATTTTATGGGTGTTGTTGGTGTGTCAGTTTATTTAAGTTATATGTATAGTGCAATATTATTTATGAACACTGGGTTGCGGGGTTTAGCTGCACCGGGTGTATATAAAGAGGTCATAGGTGACAGGAGAGGGAGGACACAGAAGGAGAGAGCATACCGATTCCACCAGCCCGGCAGATGCTCATCACAACAAACTAAAACTGTACAATTAAACCCTGGTATGTAAACGCTGAATAAACCTTATTATAAACTGCAACAAAGGACCGGAAAGTCATCTGTATGTGTCTGCGTCTGGATCACTCTTCAGCCCTTCTGTGAAGTAATGGCAAAAATACATAGGACATAGGAACAGGAAATTGCCATTACAGACGGTGTGGGTCTTTTATTCCCAGAGAATACTGACTGGTGTGGCAGTATGCTTCTTTTTAATCCTTTTCCCCTCCGTGGAGAAGAGAAAAGAAAAAACTTCCTCGCTACCGTGGTGTTGGTAGAGAGGGAGCGAGCTAGCAACAGGTGTGCTGCTAGCTTAAAAAAATCGGACCTACCTTACTTTCCCGGGAAGAGAAGGGCGAAGTCGATTTTAAATACTAACAGCGTTAGTACTACCGTCTTCCTGCGAAGCAGAAGGAGTAGCCAGCGAGTAGCCAGCGAGTAGCCAGCGAGTAGCCGGCGAGCGCCCGTCGACCGAAATGGGTATTTGGGTTCAGTCTGTGGACAGTGAAGCTTGCCCGGCTACTGTGAGATGTGCTCTGAAGCGAGAAGAGGTGTTTGAATGACGCATGCGTTGTGGCGCAAGCTACTTATAGGGGGTGATTTCCCCTGACGCTGACGTCAAGATCACCAGCCAATCAGGATTGGCGTAATGAGATTGATGCTTCTGTTTGCTCCGCGATGAGGCGCATCCCATAGTGAGACATCAAATGGAGTGTTATGAATGAGAACAGTATTTCTCCAACACAAGGAGACAAAACAGAAAGCTGTCATACACTCTGGAAGCTATCATTAGCAGCTAATGTGAAAACTCCGTTTTTGACATAAAAATGGAATTATGGATTATCAATAATTTTTTCAACATGACAGACACATTGGATTAACCTTCAGCCGCATTTTTCTCGTTTTGGATCAGAATAACAGCTAAAGGTGAGCATATCTCTGTGTTGTGCTACCTAAAGCTACGTCGTGTGATGTCTGTATTTGCTTCCGCTGTCGCGAGTTCTGATCGCTCAGTGATGATACTTATATTTCTAGAATCTGTGGAATCTCAGCTTGTTAGCTAAGCTTGTTTGTGCATATCCGATAAGTATATCGATTGATTTATACCTAGAGTGCGTTAGCATTTTTTCGCTCAGGGCTCATTTAGACGCTTCTTGTGAGACTTGTGTTTTGTTTCGGTAAACATGGTTGATATCGTCAGTTAGCTGAGTTTCTTCCCTTTAAATGAGTAGGACATGAATAGTTTATTACATTTTAAGAAGCCCTGAGACACAGTTTCGTGAGAAAAAAAACGGGGGAAAAAAGCCCCTCAACAGGTTAAATGGGAATTAAATCATTTTAAGTCATTTTGAGTGTTCCCAAAGCCCCGGTGTTCAGCAGTTTGTGTGTGCCTACTGTACTGTTGACTGTAGAAACTATGTCCAGGACAAGGTGTTTGGAAGTTTTGGAAGTTTCATAGCTAACCACACTGAAGTTTATGGAGGTATTGATCAGTCTTCTCATATTTTTAAGCCTCAATTTGTCCTTTCCCCCCCTCTAACATCACCAGAAGTCATCATTTAAGGGGTCTTTTCTCAATTTGTTTTAGCGGGGGAGCATCCCTCCGGACCCCCCTAGTATTGTTTGGTCACCATTTCCACAGCCACACCTAAAATATTTCCACCAGCCGCCACTGCCTTACAATGTTGTCCATTTTACCCATAGGCTTATTATATTTACAGCCCTAATAACATTCATTTTCTGGGCTCAATATGTGTCTTGGCCGTTTTCGTTGTGATCGCTAAATTCACCTTATAATATTATCACTATAACACTGACCCAGATCGCTGGATCGCTAGAAACACCGCTGCCATCAGACTGGCAAGGGCTGTTCCATGCTCTGCTTAACCTCCCGCCTTCCCAATGGACTCAGTAGCGCCCCCTGCTGCCGTGGAGCATGTATGAGTGAGCATGTGTGAGTGTGTATGAGCACAACCACGGCTGAATATTACTGCCAAAAGTCACATGATGGCAGGGGCGGATCTAGAAAAATATTCATGGGGTGGCAAGAGGGTGGCAGGAGATTTTTAGGGGTGGCATCCCCTGGCAGATGTATATGCTGATTTTTAATCACAGTCATATCAATCAATGTTAACTTGGAAAGCCACAATATTAATATTTTAGCTCAATAACATAGGTGACGTTATTGTGGCACATCAGTAAAGCCTTAAATATAAGTATATAAGGTGGCAGACATAATTAAATGAATTTTAACTGAACAGTAACTGAATGAGTTTGTCTCACTCTTAGACCAGCAGGGGTACCAAAACTATGCAGACTGCTTTAATAAGTACATTAATTAACTGTCTCATCGATGTTTGTCTGAATGAATATGATACTATTAACAATCATATTATTCCTATCAGCAGTCAATCACTGTTATGATTCACATATTCATTTATTATTGAATAAACTATATTTTTTGGAGGAGTTAATGATGAATGTTCCTCAAGATGCTTGCTCACCCTCCTTCAAATTATTAAAAGTAATTACTATCATCTATCAAAATTCAAAAGACTCAAAGGAACAGTTCAGCGCCCCACAACTTTACTGCAGTTACAACCTTGACTTTACATCAGAAAGAACAAACATTAAAGAAGTGACTAACTGCATCAGTTCGGGTTAAAAAACGTGTATTCAGCTAAAACATAAATTATCCAGTGGAAAGTCCTTACTTACTGGCAGTTAAATCAAAGTGGTTACTTTTTTTTGGCTTGGCAGTGTAGTTGTACGTCTTATTTGACATTCTCATGACTTAAAACAGTTTTTTGGGGGCAGACCCCCACAAAGAAAAAAATATATACACACATAATGTCATCATCTAAACAGTTTGTTATGCTCATCGAGTCATCCGTGAGCAGAGCATCAAGTTGGCATGTCTATTACAGCTGAATGGTAGTTGCACGATTACCATGTTGTTCAGCCAAACGCCTCACAAACTGATTAAGATCAACAGCTTTAGTGTGTTTTGATTCAATGCTGAGTGCAGCCAAACTTGACATTCTCTTATCTGTCATTGTAGACCGCAAAATACCTCATTCCTTTCGTCTGCTTGGGTCCGAATGGTTCTCGTTTTGCGCTGTCCCGCTGTTCAAATTAAATAGCCGCCAATCATATTTCCTCGCTCGTGCCAGGGCCGGGGGAGGGGTTACAAGGCTCGCGTCTTGTGCTGCATTCACTTGCACTCGGACATTAGAGATTTTCTCTCATAAATGTCCGATGAGCCACAACTTTTCTTTCAAAACAAAGATGCCAACTGAGGTGGCAGCTGGGGTGGCAAGGCTGTTTTTTAGGGTGGCAGTTGCCTCTCTCACCCCGGTATCCCTGCATGAGTGAGTCACGTGACTTTTGGCAGTAATATTCCGCCGTGAGAACAGTGGCAACAGAGACATTTTTCATAGGGGTGGCCAAATGGGGCCACTGAAAATATTGGAGTGGCCCACCAAAACCAAGAATGTAATTGTTGTAAAAGTACAGATGAAAACAATGGCAAAGAGAATCACCTACTGATATACTTTGGTTTCTTATTTTACATTTTCATCTGAAGTGAATATAATACGGATAATTAACATTTTACTTCAAACAACATTTAAAAGAACCTTGTTTTGTGTTATGTATGTATACATGTGTTGGTGATTTATTGTTTTGTTTTTTATATATGCCAGTTGTTCTTTCCTTTTAAAAAGACAAATACAGTTTAATTACAATAACTTCCTTTATTGTAAGGCACAATCCCCTCGTGACCACTCTTTCATTGCATCGGACCTCACAGCTGTTATCGGACCTCACAGCTGTTCTCTCTGGAAACATCACTCGACACTCGTCGATCAGAGCGAGCGGAGCGCATTTTCGCGAGCGGAGCACATTTTCTCATCCACCTCACGGAGCGTGGAAAGTGAGGGGCAGGGCTGCCTCTCTTCCGTCGGCGTGGATAGGAGGTTTACCTGTGCACCTGTGCTGTTGTGGGGAGGTTTTTCCCGGGAAGTCGCGGAGAGACGGAGCGGCTGCAAGTTGTTGTTTGGTCCCCCTTTTTCCACCTGCCGAGTTGTGCTGTTGCGGGGACCTGCTTCCACTTGTCGTGTGCTGCTGTCCTGGCGAGATCTTACCCCGGGGGGCGTAACGGAGAGACCGGAGCGGCTTCGCGTTCGGGCTGCTGCCTGCTTTACACCTGCTGTAGCGGAGGCCTGTATCCACCTGCTCCACCTGTCGTGCTCTACGGTGCCGAGGACGTTTTACCACGGAGATATCGCTGAGAGACCGGAGCGCCTCTACGCCTCGAGCTGGTCCTGCTTCGCCTATCCTGCTGTAGGCCTACTGAGGAGGTTCTGCACCGGGGATATCGCGAGGAGAACGGAGCGCCTCCACATTTCGGGCCTGCTTGCACGCCTATCCGGATGCTCTGCTGGTCTGGGAAAATGGCCCATATCGGGATTCTGCTGTGCCTGTTAACTGTTTTGGACTATGAGAAGATCTCTAGTCATTCTGAGAAGACTACTGGATTCAGGTCTGTTCTGCCACCTGCAGTGGGCATCCCCTGCAAAGGTTCGGATGTGTTACACAAACAATTACCGGTTGCCTTGTCAACCGGTAATTGTTTGTCAATTGTTTGTCAATCTGCTCGACAAAATGTTTGTCTTTTTTATTTTCCTGCGATGATGGTTCTTCAGGACTGCTTCTTAAGCTCTAATCACACTCTCGCAGACTTCTCCGGTGTTTCTAAATTAGATGACAATGTATGTGTGTCATTTAAGAGGAAAAGATGCCTGGTTTTTTTGTTGTTATTACTGTCAGGAAATGTACAACCTTACCCTGGTCCGCCCAGTAGTAATAGTCAGATCGCTACTCCTGCTGATTTTAAAGCTAGGTCTGGGTTGGGTTTCATCCACTTGAATGTGCGCAGTCTGTTAGGTAAACTAGATTTTGTCCGTATCTGGGCAAAATCGACTGACGCTGACGTCATTGTCTTATCTGAAACATGGCTAAATAAGTCTATTTTGGCCTCTGACATTGCCTTAAATGGTTTTAATGTGTATCGTACCGACCGGCCTAATAAAGGTGGTGGCGTTGCCATTTATGTTAAGAATAAGTTCAGTGTAACCACATTAATTTCCAAATCGATCAGTAAGCAATTAGAATTTTTAGCCTTAAATATAGAAGTGGCAAAGGGTCAACAGGTCATAGTAGTGAGTTGTTACAGACCCCCCTCAGCTGTCAAAGACTCCTTGTCTTCACTAGCAAATCTTTTATCACAACTAGACTACAAGGAAATAGTGCTACTTGGAGATTTTAACTGGGACTGGTTAACTGCAGTGTCAGAGGATTTTAAAAACCTTTGTATCTCTTTAAATGTTACTCAGATTGTGGACAGTCCTACTCGCCCAAATATTAAGTCCCCTAATAAATCCTCCCTAATTGATCTCATTCTAACTAATGTTCCCCATAAATATTCTTCTGTGGGAGTATTTACAAATGATCTGAGCGATCACTGTGTTGTAGCCACAATTAGGGACACGAAGGTCCAAAAGTTTAAACCTCGCATTATCATCAAGAGAGACATAAAACATTTTGTGGAGCAGGGTTTTGTGCATGATGTGTTTGATTTTGATTGGGGTAAAATCGATCTGTGTGCTGATGTTGAAACCGCATGGTCTTATTTTTATCTATCTATAACAATACAATCGATATCAACCAGTGAGATCCGTAATGAGCTACCTCCGTGCCTTACCACAGCATCTAGCCCTATATTGGACAGGGCTACTATGCTAAATTGCTTTAATGAGCATTTTGTGTCCTGTGGTTTCTCTATTTGATTCTGTCACTAACTCTGCTTCTGTAAACACCACAGTCTGTGACTCTGAACAACGTGGTCTGGAAAACCCTTTCAGTTTTACCCCTTTTACTGTTGATGTTGTTCATGAAGCTAGATCCTAGGAAATGTGTTCATTTTGATGGACTGTCTTCTGATTGGTTAAACATTTCTAATGGTGTACCACAAGGTTCTGTTTTAGGACCACTTTTATTCTCCATATTAACAGCGTAGGTGATAATGTGGATGAAGCTACTTTACATTTTTATGCGGATGATACTGTGATGTATTGTGCAGGTCCCTCCATTAAGGAGGCTGGTGTTAAATTACAGGCTGTTTTTAACACTATTCAGACTCAGTTCTCTGAATTAAAGCTTACTAACTGTACGGAGGCTCAGTCACTGGTACATTTTTATAGACAAAGCCATGTTAGGGAAACTTCCATCTTATATCTGCTCCCTGATCTCACGGAGAATTGTAAGTGGCTACTGCCTGAGATCGAATGCTGTGGTTTTATTAAATGTGCCAACTGCTAGGACTGTCTTAGGGAAGACAGCTTTTAGATGCGCAGCTCCTCTGTCTTGGAATAGTCTGCAAATTAAATGGAAACTGAACAATCTGGTGCCACTAAATGTTTTTAAAGCTCGGTTGGATGCTACTCAATCGGAAGCTATTGGTACCTGTTCATGTGGATAATTATGTAAATGATGCTGGATGATGTCCTTTTGTTGTTCTGTTTATGTTTTTATGTTTCATGTGGAACTACTTGAGCAGGTCTCCCTTGGAAAAGAGATCAATGATCTCAATGGGATTTATCTGTATAAATAAAGGTTTGAAATTAAATGAAATGACAACATGTTCAGCATTCTCAACACATACAATACACAACAACAACACAACATGTTCTTCAGTTATATTATGTCTTTATAAATTGTTTTAGAATGAACAAAGTTGTTAATGTCACACTGAGATCAAAGATGATTGACATGACTTTATTAAATCAAGTTTTAAAACATGACTATTTTATTTCAACAGGACCCAAAAATACAAGGGGTATAAAATGGTAAATACATACTGTGATTGAACACACAAACACCATCTATTATTGACCTTTAAAGCAAATTCAAAACATTATAAATTATACAAAACACCACCTTTTAGTATTAGACAGAAAATAGGTGACGAGACATATTTGTATTTTTTTTAGATTAGGCCACTGTGGTGAGAGTAATACATATAGCTTGTATTCCATTTGTTTTGAAAATGTATATACTTTATATACAAACTGGTTACCCTTTTTTTTAATTAGCATACAGAACATTATGAAAACAAACTTGACTAATGGTCGGCTCATAACCTCAGAACACAGAAGAGGAAAAACTGCATAGATCCTCGTTTCATTGAAGGATCTGCAGACGACCTAAAGTGTGTAGAACACTTAAATGATTACAAAGGTCACAATCACATTAATAAAACTGTATTTAGGTTTTAGTTTCACTTTTACAAAACAGAGTTCCACATGTACTTTCTAGCATGTATGGTAAGGTGACCAGATTGTCAAAATTAAAACCGGGGACATTTTGAGTTTTGCGGTCAATATATCATTAACCTATCCAATTGTCTTCACTGTTAAAGAAAAAAGGGGGACAATTCTGGTTCAATGTAATTCGAACATTTGAACTGTTGGATACAAACAGAAGGACGATAGCTCATATATGAGATTTCAAAGGTATTTTATTTTGAAACAGTTGGACAATAGATCTAATTTGAGATTTTAAACAGCATACATTTTAAATTGTGCTTCAGAAAGTAATGTTATTTTAGGAGTGTTATGAGATGGTGTCAACATCAATTGAAATTAGTCACCCAGTGGAAATGCCAGATATGTCTTCATAACTATACTTACATTTTACATTCACTCAAGTTATAATGTGGTAGTTATACGTAGTTTGTTTTAAATTTTTATTGATCACATTATATAGTACATATTTCTTAATTTAAGCTCCAGTATATATGAATATGTTTGGTGTGTTTTTTAGGTATATTTGTTATTGACCGAGTAAACGCTTTTATTTTGAAGGCAGTTTTTTTTTTTAGTTTTTAGTTTTTTTTTCGCGCACCGCAATACAACGTGCGGGCTGGCTTGACTGTGTTTTCCGAAGTGGGGGCTGGCTTGACCACAGTCTGTTTACGCAGTGTTTCCTGACATGAAACGTTTTATTTCACCTTGCTATGTGTTTTTAACGTATATTAAAAAACGGGGACATTTCCGGGGACAGTTTCAACCGGGGACAGGCCAATACAAACGGGGACTGTCCCCGGAAAACGGGGACGTCTGGTCACCCTAATGTATGGCCATCTCCTCACTAGCCCTATGCTGCTGCTCTCCTGCCAGCTCTGTATCTCCTTTACTCATCTTCTTCTTCAAATAAGAGATGTCTGTTGACTTTCTCTTAATTTTCTGCAAATTGACATTACACACAGCAGTGATTAATAGTAGCCTACGCATTACACCAGCCCAGCATACCGAAATCAGCTAACGTTAGCTTAGCTATTGGCCAAAACCAAGTCTTTTTATCTTTCAAAGACCTGGAGAGAGTTATCAACGCCTTTGTGACCTCGAGACTCGATTATTGCAACGCTCTATACGTGGGTATGGACCAGGCCTCAATTAAACGCCTGCAGCTAGTGCAGAACGCAGCGGCACGTCTCCTCACTGGCCACAAAAAGCGTGACCACATCACCCCAATTCTGGCCTCATTGCACTGGCTTCCAATTCGGTTCCGAATTGATTTTAAAATCCTTTTATTTGTTTTTAAAGCACTAAATGGGCTGGCTCCGGCCTATATAGCTGAACTCCTCCAGCGCTACACCTCAGCCAGAGCGTTAAGGTCTGCTGACCAGCTGCTACTGGTAGTGCCTAAAACCAGGCTAAAAACCAGAGGGCATCGAGCCTTCGCGGCGGCTGGCCCCAGGCTCTGGAACACTCTGCCCCTCCATGTGAGGTCGGCCCAGACCCTAGGGGTTTTTAAATCAAAACTAAAAACTCACTCCTTCACCCTGGCCTTCTAATCATAGCAGAGCACGACTCATGACACTTCCCTGTGTTTGATTTTTATATTTGCTGTTGTAATTTATTGTCTTCTGTTTACATCGGTAGTAATGTGTTATTTATTATCTGCATGTGCAGCACTTTGGCTCGACCGAAAATCGTTTTTAAATGTGCTATAAAAATTTGATTTGACTTGATTTGAAACTAACGCTAACTAGGATAGCCGCCAAAGTGTGTTTACAGACGAATTATACCTGAAGTCAAGCCAGCCTTTACTGAGCCCCGAGCCTGTTTTCCAGGTCTTCCAGCGTTTTTCTCGTTTTAATGCCATTGAACACACATTTTGATTAGAATAACAGCTAAAGGTAAGCATATCTCCGTGTTTTGCTACCTAAAGCCAACACACTAAAGCCTAAAGTGTTGTGGGGCTTAACAAGCAACGAACGAATATGACTTATCTTCTAGAAGTCTGGTGGATTTTTGTCAAGTCAGTAGAAAGAAACGTTTTGCTGCAACCTGCTGCTGTCTGTGCGAATCTCAGAGTGGTGCGCGCGAGTATCAGAGTGGTGCGCCGAGTATCAAAGTGTTACCATGGTAGCAGAGGGAGAGGCTGCAGTATGAGCGTTGGAAGCTCAAATCAAGCGACTCGCTGGCTGTGTATTTGTTGTTAAATATCAGATAAACTACTACGCATACGTGACTGGCGAGGCGGTGTGTGTGGTGGGGGGGCCAGTGGGGGGGCCAACACATATATCAGGGTGGCCATGCCCCCCCCCTGCTGGCACCACTGTGTGAGAAGAAAAAGATTTGTACTTGAAAAAAAAAGTGTTCCAGTAAAACCTATGCTGAATTTGTCTGAAACATGATTTATTAGAAAAAATGTATGTGTTTGTTTGAGAGGTACGTTTTTTCTTTGCAAAACTAAATGCATTAGTTTGTAGATGGTGTTTTGTATTTGCAAACCACATTGTGTTTGTTAGTGAATCATGAGGCATTTGTAAAACCTGTTTAGTTTGTTTGTGGAGTTATGGCAGGAAATTAGCTCCATAAAACCCAGCAAAGACCAAAAACCTTAGATAAAACCTAAATCATTTAAAATGTCCAGCACAAGTCTCATGGGAGGCCGTAAATGTACTTTATCACTTGTTTTGGGCTGACAAAATATTACCATATGCTGTTTCCCCACAACACATTCTGTGTAGAAGGGAAGAACACTTTCTAATTATATTAAATTATTCATCAAGTATGAATAAATCCCTTCTGGCAACAAAGTGACCGGCATTACACCAGCTGGAAAACATGAATCTGTGTTATGCACACGGATTCAACTAGGCCAGGGGTCTGCAACCTTTTTGACCAAAAGAGCCATTTTGCTCCTTTTTCCAAAACATGTTTTTGTCTGGAGCCGCAAAACATATTTCATAGTTTTTTATTGTTATATCAGACAAAAACTACAGTTTTTTTGAATGTATTAGGCTATTTATTACATGATATAAAACTGTTAACCTCTAATAAGAAACAAAGAACTCTTATAAGGAGAATTAAAAATAATACTTTAAAATAAATTAAACACAGCACTTGGGGAGTCCTCTGCACATTTGAAGGGAAAAAAAAATATTATTAAAATGGGCCCACTTTGAAATAAATAAAACATATAGCTGCACCCTAAAAAGAGTTAAAGGTAGGGTAGGTAAGAATGGAGAAACCAGCTCGAGTGCGCTAGAATTTGAAAGTACATAACCGGAAAAAATCTGCCTCTTCCTTCAGACTTTCTTACAGAGTCCCTCCTCCAACACACACGAACGCGCACATGACCAATGAGGGCACGAGATAAGTTTGTGCACAGATGGAAGGCTGATCGGCAGTTAGGCCATCCAGTTATTTTAGCCGGGCCGGCTCAGATGATTGGTTGTGCTTTTTACAGCGCTACGACTTCCAGAGATTAATTTTTGTATGTATTTATTGTCAAAGCATTTCATATATTCATTGCTATCAGGACATTAAGAGCATTACATGGAATATAACAAAAAGTGTTTTCTGAAATAAATTACATACCCCATTGAATTATGACTGAAGAGCGTCAGCTGTCTTCCTCTCCCGTGTTGTTCCTCGATACGTAAAGGCTGCACCACCGTTGACAACTTCTCTCTACATATCAAACATACCGGTAAACCAGCATCGTTTGCTGTGAAAGCAGATAACTCTGTCCACACAGAATTAAATCCTGTGTTCCTCCGGTACTTTTCTTTGATTTATCCATAGTTCGCTCATCGAGCCGGGGGTCAGGTTATTCGCCTCCAAGAAAAGGCGCTCGCGCGCAGTGTTGCCAACTCCATAGTAAGGAAAGTAGCTATTAGCTGTCCGGAAAGTCGCCAGAAGTCGCTGAATGATGTCATCGCCTAATTTGCATATCATGTAATGGCGGCTGTAGGAGAGAGCATGGTAGAGGGGAGTACAAAAAACGTTCCCAACCCTTCAAGGATCAAAACTTCAAACCACCGGAGTTAAATCCAGACGACAGTAGATCAGAAATGTCTTTGCCTTTTGAGTATGTTTTTGGGTTTTAACATGCTTCTTGATGTCAGACAGTTTGGCATAGAAATCCCCCTTACAATAAAGGCAGTATGCCCGTGTGTCATCTCCAATAAATGGCTTCAACCATCCTTTATATACTCAGGGTTTGATTCCCACTCCTTTCTATATTTTTGAGAATACAATTTAGACTGTGCCATGATGTTTAGCTTGTCACAGAGAGGCACACACACAGTGGACGAGGTGATTGAGTGACTGAGGCTGTGTGAGTCAAAGCGAAGCAAAGGCAGTTATTTATTATAGTGTGAAAGTGAGTGAAGAAACATTTACATTTTACATTTAAATCCCACTCAAAACCAGGACGGCTTGGCATTTGGTGCATGCGCAATTCATTTGCAGTCTCGACGCGGGGGAGTGTGGTTGTCTCCTCTCTGCTCTGACTGCAGCAGCAGCTCTGCTGCGGCCAGGCAACTGTCAGTCTGAGCGCCTGTGAGTACTATGGGAGGGAGGCGGGGCTCACGGCAGCACCCGCGGCTCGTTAACTGCAGAACAATACGTGAGTCTCCAAACACCAGAAAAGTCCCTAATAACACCATTATAAATCGTTAGATTAGTCGTTAGTCGCTTTTGACACAAATAAGTAGCCGGAGGGTTTGGAAAGCCGCCAAATTTAACGAGAAAATTGCCAAGTTGGCAACACTGCTCGCGCGGGACCGTAGCAGGATGTGACGCATATGTTAGTTGTCCTAATTAAAACCGTTTTGTTTTTTATTTATGTGTCACAGTATCACCTCAAAATACAAGATACGAAACATTTTCAACCATGCAACAAAATATAAATAGTCCTACAAATACTTTTATTTTATTTCCTTCTTATTTTTGTCTAAGCTCAAGGGAGCCAGAGCAGAGGGCTTAAAGGGCCGCATGCGGCCCGTGGGCCGCGGGTTGCCAACCCCTGAACTAGATGAAAGATGTGCACATGTTCATGTGTTGTACTGAAACAGCATTTGTAAACTATACTATTCTGAAGGCCAATCCTATCATTTAAGATGACACATTTTGATACTGAATATCTGGATTTCTCCGTGCATTGTTCTGTTGCCCTACATCAGGGATCACCAACTACATTTATCCAAGGGCCAACATTTATCCAATAGACACTTTCGCGGTCCAGCGATTTTTATATACAGGGTTCCTGCAGGTTTCGCCAACTCAAATGTAAGACTTTTTAAGACCTTATACGGTGGCCGGCAGGTGCAAACGCAGAACAACGGCCAAAAACACATATTAGCAAGAAACAGCTGCAAATCCTGAAATGAAAAACAAACAAATCCTGAAAACAAATACAACCAAAAAACGCTGCATTTACAGAAATGATGCAAACTAAATACAACACACAGACCCCGAAAGCAAACGCAACAGAAAACGCTGCAAATACCAAAACGATATGCAAAGTCCAAAGCACATACAAATCCCAAAACACATACAAAAAAAACCATTCCGGAAGTGCTCCAGGCCTCTAGGGGGCGCGCTACGTGGAACAGATTGATGTCTGACCAGACATAGAGAGAACGAACAAGAGTGCTGCAAATTGAAGCCGGAGGAAACAAAGTTGATCGAAGTGGAAAAAGTCGATATATAGAAGGTAAGTTTTGTTTTGAGAGAGCGTCATATTTACCCAGCTAGCGTTAGCTTGTTTGGTAAAAGAGTTTGCAAGTCAAGAGACAGCACTGTGCAAAAGTGTAAATAAATGTAACTCTTGACATCATATATATATATATATATATATATCATAAGGAATGCCATTTAAGGCAAAATTAAATAAATAAATAAATACATAAATAATTAAATAAATACATATATATTAGGGCTGTCAAACGATTACAATTTTTAATCAGATTAATCACAGCTTAAAAATTAATTAATCATGATTAATCACCATTCGAACTAAGTCCAAAATATGCCATTTATTTATGTATATTGTTGTGGGAATGGAAAGATAAATGAAAGAAGCCGGATATATCCATTTAACATACAGTATCTATGTTTATTATAAAAAATGTCTGCGTGTCAAAATGAAAGACAACCCACACACACACCTATCAATCATCAAACCGTGGGGTCTTAATTCATTACGTCTTGATTTCTATCAACGGGGGAGTACTTCAGGAAAGTCGACAGAGGGGGGGGGCGGCGGCGGCTAGTGGAGTACTTCGTGACCACAGTGTGAACGTTGTGATCAACTGTTTTAGCGCAGTTCTCCAGTGAAGGGGGGGGGAGTCTCCCTCTGCAGCCGGTTGGCGTAGTTTTGGCACAAGTCCGTTATACAGACCGACGTTAACAGCAGCCCTCTCTGTGCACACGGAGACCGACTCTGTCGTCCGGTGATCTAACCGCCTTCTGGAAAAGCTTCACAAGTACGTCGGTACGAAAATGCGCTTTGTGACACAAGTGACGGTACGCATTTCAGATTAGGCACATAACCTGCTGCGTACCAGTTATGTTCACCCCTGTACTACAGCAAAAGTATTCTCCGTCGGGACTTCCTGCAACAACACCACGCCGTTATCAAAGATGTTCTATTGAGAAGACGATCACTACATGACAAAAGTTTTCAAAACCGTGGCTACTGAAATCAATTTTACTAACTGCTGTCTGTACAATTTACTCCGCGCGAGTTGGCAGACTTTATTTTGCTTATTTTAACATAATTTTTCATGGTGGGGCTAAGCCATTTATTAGTATGGGTGTAGCCTACCCCAGCCATACCCTGGCGCTGCCACTGGTGGCACGTATGGGGCGGGCCATTCTGCACATGCGTTAAATGCGTTAAATATTTTAACGCAATTAATTCAAAAAAGTAATTACCGCCGTTAACGCGATAATAATATATATATAAATATGCCTATGAAATACATTCTGAAATAAATAAATGAGGCAATAAATATGTATACATGTACATTTAAATACACATTTATTTATTTCATGGGACTTTTATTTCATAATGACACATTTATTTATTTCAAGAGACTCGTATTTCATAATGACATATTTATTTATTTATTTCAGATGACTTGTATTTCATGATGAGACATTTCCATTCCTTATATGCAAATGAGCGGGGCGTGGTTAGCTCACAGATCCAGACCAAAGCAACAGCACCACACTCCAGTACTCTTAAGTGGTTTGCAAACTGCCAATAAACCAAACCGGTTCAAGAACCATTCTTGTGCTTTTCTGGTGCTTAACTGGTTTTCCCTGGTTTTCTCTGGTCCGCCCAATGCTGCTCTTCTGAGAGCAACCGCTCTGACAGCTCTCTCTAGTCTCTACTGGGAAACAGCTAAAAGTCCTTCTGGAGAGAAGCAACGCTACACAATTACACCCAGTCTGAGAGTAAAAGATTTCTCGAAGGTTCGTTTTGCTTTCTTACAACGTTAAGTTAATGTTAACGTAACCTTAAATTTGCTAGGAGGCTATTGTTACGAGCTAGCTGTCTTAGCTAACAACAGTTAGCAGGTAACGTTTTCTGCAGTTTGTGTTGCCCCTGAAAAACGTGATGTAGTTATTTAAGGGTATGTTAAATTAACGTTATTTTACAAGTTGAGAGAGTTAAGTTGTGTTTAAAATCATCAATGTAATGCACGTTAGAGGTTTTTAGTTGGACATGAAGTTAGCTAACGTTAGCTAACTCTACCAGGTTAGCATGAAAAGCTGTACTTTCTGTGGCAGCTAGCTTAATACAAAGAGGGGTTTTGTGCTTCATTGCAAGCTTTTCTTTGTTAATCTACCTGAAACTGTAGGGACAGTTTGTTTCTACTCAACTATACACACCATTGTTGAGGAGATTCAAAACATACTGTACATGAGTTGGGTCCAACATATACCTTGAGTAATGTTACTTTGCTGCTAAAAATGAAACATCATTATCAGATGAGGACATCACCAAAGTGTGTGAGTCTGTCAGGGGATTTGATCTGTTCTCTGCATGTCGTAAACACTGCTCTGGTATTACTTATCTTGTACAATGTAAGTCTCGCTCTTGTCATTGTTCAGGCTTTGCATTTGAACTCCTATGACTGGTTGCGGACTTGAAGGGAACACCTTCCTGACATCCAGGAAAAAGATGAGATTCTAATACATTTGAATGCCAAAAGCAAGTTATTGTTTTTAACTTTTTAAATATGATTGTTTTGGGGCATTTCAGTTTTATTGGACAGAGGCAGCAGATATCTACTGGAAACAGTGGAGAGGGAGGAAATAATATGCAGCAAAAGGCCCAGCCGGATGGTTGCTGCTCCGTGTGGAACGTGTTCTATCAGGTAAAGCACTTTGGTACCCAGTTATTTATGGTATTGAGTTTGAATTTAGCCTTTGGAATGTAATTTCCAACAGTGCATTGTAAAGACTGAAAGATGTAAAGCTTGACATGATTTCGTCTTTTACTTAAGAAGATGTTTGTCCTCCTGTGTTGTCTTATTTCCTTATCTTTCTTTCAGGTGTAACATCTACCAATGGTTGTACATGACAGAGACCTCCTCCACCTCTTTGCTGTCTTACTAGTCAATCCTTCTGATCAGGTCCTTTCCTGTGGTACGTTTTACAGTTCAGTGTACGTTAATTTAGCAACTTAATGCTTTACCGCTGTTGAATAAATCCTATATTGCTAGTCATTTTATTAAAACTATGATTTGTAAACTTTTTGATTCCAATTACAATAATCTTTTTGTTATAATTGTAAAACATATCTTAACATCCATCAGCAATCAATACAACAAATCATCCAACACTAAATAGGAGAAATCAGGACATATTCAGTGTGCGAAAAAGTAAACGTCCCACCTGAAGAGTTTACCGCTGGCCACTAGAGGGCAGCGTCACTGCTGTCGCCGTGGAGTCAGCACTCATGGCCTCCATCCGCGACGACACACGGGAGCTCGGAGCCGTCTCTTGGCCCCTCCTCGCACGGGAGACAGCGGCTGACGGATGCCTCGGCCACCTCCTCCAACTCATCGAGCAGGAGGGTGGGATTGACGTAAATGACCCTGCCCTGGCGAGTCTGTCATCGGTCTGTGAGTCCATCTACGCACAGGACGGCGTCCTGCTCTATCGGGACCGCGTCGTGGTCCCCCCATCCCTCCGTGGGAGAGTCCTTCAGCATCTCCATGCCGCCCACCGGGGAACCTCAGCGATGGGGCAGCATGCCCGAGCCATTGTTTACTGGCCCGGGATGTCCGGGGACATTCAGGCCATCAGGGACGGATGTGCAGACTGCAACCGCAATGCTCCGCGGCTACACCCCCCCTGCCGTCCTCACCCCCGTCCACGCCATTCGAGGCGGTGTTTGCTGACTTCTTCGACTATGAGGGCCGCCACTACCTAGTTGTCGGGGACCGTCTCTCGGGCTGGGTAGAGGTCCTGAGCTCTACGGCGGGTACTGCCCTGGCGGGCTCAGCTGGCCTGGTCCAACACCTCCGTTCATTCTTCGCCACCTTCGGCGTACCGGAGGAGCTCTCGAGCGACGGTGGTCCGGAATTCAAGGCGAGCCACACTGAGGACTTCCTCCGCTTATGGCACGTCAAACACCGTGTGTCGTCCGTTAGCTTCCCGCAGTCGAATGGGAGGGCATAAGTTGCGGTTAAGACCGCTAAGCGCCTCCTGATGTCCAACACCGGCCCGTCGGAGGACGCCCTTCGGACCCGTATGTCCCGTACCACCGAGTCCCTGGGGACTCACTCAAGACCGCTCCGCCCATTGGCACTCGGCGAAAGGGTATTCCTCCAGAACCAGCATGGCCCGAGCCCCCACAAATGGGACACGTCAGGGATCGTGGTGGAGTCGCCGGGCCACGACCAGTATCGGATCAGGGTTGACGGTTCGGGACGTTTGACACTGCGCAACCGGCGCTTCCTCCGTGCCTATACGCCGGCCACACCCTGCGCCCGTGAGCAGCCGGCTGCACCCTTGCCGCCGCCCGCTGCTCTGGACCATCAGCCCCCACCTATCCACCCGGGCTGGGCGACGCCCCAGGGGATCGCTCAGCGGCCGGCTGTTGGACCCCGCGACTCGGCTATGGGCGCTTCCCCACCGGCACCTGCTGGTGAGGCGTCCTCTGACCTCACCGTTCCTACGGGTGCCTTCCTGGGCGCACCGGTGCCGCAGTCGCCGCCGATGCTGCCCCAGCCTACTCGGCCAGGCCGCGTGAGGAGGCCGCCTGCACGTTACGAGCCCGAGTCCGGCAGCTGGATTTAGACCGTTAACCTATTCCAGCCCATAGTTTACCGCCGGCCACTAGAGGGCAGCGTCACTGCTGTCGCTGACCGGATATGCCGTGCTTTGACCCGGTATTACCTAGCGGCCATCTTAGTTCACATGTTGTTCATTCACTCCGCCTTGAGTTGAGACATTCATCCACTCACTCATGTAAGACTGTTTCCACTACTGTTTAGTGTGTCTTTAATATATGTAATTGAATATATGTGTATTGGTCATGACATGCATGTATGTAATACTTTGTCAGCTTATCCTGCGGCATTGCTCTGTTTCAGGGTGTCGTCATATTTGTCATTAAAGTACCAAGACTGACATTGAGGAGTGTGTTTCTTCACCACCGTCCGGGACGTGCTATTTACAATATCGGACAAGTAGATCTTTCAATTGACTTGTCCGGCGGACAAGTGACGTTTTTCGCCCTCATTTATCAACACATTATTGATACATTCAGTTTACAAAAGGCAGAATTAACTCATTCGCAAATGGTACGTGTCCGCCATTGTTCGTTTAGAAATGTTAGTTTCGGTTCTGCTGGTCGATTCCTAAGGAAATGCATCTCGCCGCTTTCTGTACAGTAATGGCGCATTTCCACTGCAGCGGGGTAGCCCCGTTTAAGCGCCCCTAAGCGTCCTCGCTCAGGCCTCGGGCTGCCTCGCTGGCCGTCCGAGGCCGTGGCGCATTTCCATTACAGTTTAGGACCTGGGGTAGCAACGCAGTGTAGGCGGGGCGTCGGCTTTTTGGGCGGAGCGACGCTGGGTAAAACTGCAGTGGCGTCATTTTCAATGCGACACAACTCACAAAACACACACAACAATGGAGGATGTGGAAGCGATCGTTTGACAGCTGACATGCTGTGCTCTGCATAACGTCTGCGAGAGTCATGGAGAGGACTATGATGATGGGTGGAATGCACCAGCAGCAGCAGAGCCTGGGGTAGCAGTGGCTCAAGGTGCAGAGGAGGAGGGCACTGACATCAGAGAGGGTTTGATGCGCTACCTGAATACCTAAATATGCATTGTATTGCATTCATTGTATTGAACATAAATAAATCTTTTTTTTTTCATATACATGTGTTTGTCAAATGTTTTAAACAAATGTTATCTGAATTGAATATTTAGTAAATATTTGAATTTCAAGCACCAGTAAGTACTGCCCCATAATAAGAACATTTGAGGAAATATCAGATCATGAAAAGAAAATCTTTCTAATAAATTAAGCGAATATCAAAGCTAACTATAAACATAAATACTAATGTGTAAAACACAGCAAAACTATATTCATAAATGCAAGTGTAAAATAGTGTGGACAATTGTAAACATGGATGGAGGCTAAAGTATCCACAACATAAAATAATATATTAAATATAACCTCAATCTTTCTTCTAGACATGTTAAAAGCTTGCTTGAATGGGTTATAGGTTTATTTTGTTCTCTCGTCTTTGAAATATATAAGGAATGTGTTGTTTGAGTCTAGTAGAACGAGGGTATTACAATTGAGCAATTTCTACATGTATTATGTATTTATCATGTATTCTTAATACTATTACAAAATAAACATGTAATAATGTTTTAGAGGAGGACCTCAAGCTAGCAAACTCAATTTCTTGCTTTAAATCTCTTAAAACTAAGTGGCTTTTTCCTAACTGATGGTGTTTGTTATTGCTTTATAAATTCATGTATGTTTATATCTTCTCTAAATCAAGATTATGTGAATCTGATTCTTTTCTGTTGGGTGCCATTCATTATCAACAAGAGATAAGATAAGTCAAAGAAGTACTTTATTGATGGCTGTATAAAAATACAAAAAAAATGTTGTATCAAAGGCATGCCAATAAACAATACAAATACAAAATGTAAAACTGTATTGCAGCCAGCATAAATATACATGGAATTGTAAATATAAAATGAACATTTTAAAGAAAATAAATAAACAAGGAAGTACAAATGTTGCATTTAAAAATTAACTAGATAAAAAATATATAATATGTACAATAACTATTAAGGTTTTTTGAAGTATCACGGAGGAGACGGGCCACGTCGGCTGCCCAGTCATGGTGCCGTTCCTGCTGGGCCCGATCCTCTCCTCCTCGTTTCCTCTTGCCTGGGTGACAATAAGATAATAATTAGCAATAAGGAAAAAACACAGGACAGGTACAGGTCACACAAGGATATAAGAATAACATGTATAAACCGAACAACAGTAAGGTGAACTAAAGAAAGTTCTGGCCCTAGATGTTTACAATGATTGTGAAAGTGAATTACATTATGTCCAGCCTGTTGATAATGAATATAAATATATGTATATGATAGGATGTCACACACAACTGTACTAGCTGCTTACTAGCTAAGACTTTACTTGAAACAGAGCATTTCCACACAGTGGTATAGCTTATTTTAATTACTGACGATGGATGATCCAAGGTTTAAAAAAACAAAACACAATTCCAGTCGTTTTGCCATTTCTATGTCTTACCTAGAACCACAGGCTGCGGTGTCGTGATGGCACTCGGTGTTGGTGGTTGAGTTGGTGTCGATTCTTCGGCTGGGGTCCGTTCTGGATTCGATGACGATGTGGACGGAACACTGCCATCAACCGTTGTTCGGGAATGTTCCTCCTCACGAGTCCCAATGTAATCATCTAGAACAGCAAAATGACTTGTTAATTCCACAAACTACTGCAGCACAATACTAAATAGCAACAACAACTATAGAAAAGAAAAACTGAACGTAAACAATGGCACATATGGTGTTAGCAAACAATAGCTTTAGCTAAGGCTATCTGCCTAGGCTATCTGCCTTAGCTAGCTATGTAGCTCTTCGGGGCTCCATAAAAGCATGAGTTGTCGAACATTAATGTAAGGATAAAATAGACTTCTTTGTTAGAAGTGAGCGTACCTTGCAGGGACTCCAGTAAAGCCGTTGCCGTTTTCCCTACATCGCAGGAAAGTCCTCGAAAATCCGCGTTCGGACATCTGTGCAGAGACATCCTGGAACACTTTCACATTTCGCGTTGTTCCGTCGAGCTCCCGCTGGATTTTATCATCCCCAATGAGATTAAGGAACGTCGTCACCTCCTCGGTCGACCACGGTGTGCTTTTCTTCGACGTTGCCATTTTTGTAGCTCCTCCGTTTACAAAATGCTGCAAGCTTGCTTCTAGATCTATATGCGACGCTAGGGATGATCTCGCGCGCGATCTTGTGACGATTCTCTCTGACCAATCAGCAGTCGAGTGTTGACGTCACAGCCCTGGCCTGGTCTGATAGAACCACGATTTTATGGGGCCGGAAAAAGTACCCGCTAGCCGGTACGGCTCTGGCCGGTACTAGGCTATATGGAAATGCCACCAAAAACTGGCCTGGCCGCTTGAGGACGGTTAAGGACGCTTAAACGGGGCTACCCCCCTTAGCAAAAAAATCTATAGAATACTATAGAAAAATCTATGGACGAATTCTATAGAAAATTTCTGTAGAATACTACAGGATTTTTGCGGACATACTATAGAAATTGCCTACGTGTTTTACTATAGATTCTGGGAAATAATCTATAGAATACTATAGTATAGAAAATATATACTGTGTAGATGGTTTTTTTGTAGAAAATAATCTATAGACTCCTATAGAAAACCCCATGGATGCTTTCTATAGAACTGTTCTGTAGAATACCATTCTGTAGAATACTATAGAATTTGTGACCTATATTCTATAGAATCTGTGGACATTTCTATAGAACTTCTTTGAAGAATACTATAGAATGTTTGCAGATATTCTATAGAATTTATCTATGGATTTTACTATAGATTCTGCAAAATAATCTATAGAAAAATCTATTGATGTTTCTGTAGAATATACTGCAGGATATTGGCAAATATTCTATATAATTCACCTATGAATTTTACTATAGATTCCACCAAATAATTTATAGAATCCTATAGAAAATTGCTATTGTTTTCTATAAAATTGTTCTGCAGAACTTATAACATTAATTATATAATAATTAATTGTCCTTAAAGGTTTTACAGAATTGTACAGATGTATCTGCTCTTTTTACAGTCAATAACCTTTAATAAAAGTACAGCACTAAAACTTCTACGGGCAAAAAACACGTAACAAAACGGTCAAATGACTGGCAGCAGGCTGCCAAACAAAAACCATAAAATTAAAGTAAAAATACTTTAACTGAAATAAAGTGCAAAAGCAATTAGTATACAGAAATTGTCCTTAAAGATTTTAGAGGAAACCTTCCTCTCTTTTCAAAATCCATTGTCTTAAAATGTTACATTAAAATACCTTAAATAAAGTTCTGATGAGAAAAACTGTTTTTTACATTTTCTTTTATTAGATTTGTATGATCAAACACTAAAATAAATACAGAAACTAAAGTTCCACAGGGAGAATACTGTTATTTTACAGCTTTCTAACATTTTCCAATCAAACAGGTTCAACAAAATGACATCACAAAATGTTCTGTAGGAAACAATTACTCTGAAAACTTAAAATATAAAAATATTTGTAGAATTATAGTACAACTAATTAATACAGCATTTCATATTTAAACATCATACTTATAAACAGTAGAAACAAAAAGTAAGTTGAATTTTTTAAGATTACTTTGAAACATTCTCAACTGAAAATAACAGAAATTGCAAAATGGCGACATATGTTCACATTGTCAATTTGAAGGAGCAGTGTGCAGGATTTAGTACGTCTAACAATGGGGATGTAGGTTCCAACCAATGGATAACTTGTTCACTCACCCTCCTATCCCAAGTTTGTAGGATAATGTATATTGGCTGCAAAAAACTTGAGGCCCAATCATGTTTTCTCTGTCCATTCTGCGCTACTGTAGACGTGGCAGTACAACCTAGAGGACAAACAGATCAGAATTAGAAACGGGTTTATTGCCAGGTATGTTCACACATATGAGGAGGTATCGTACATACAAATAAAAAAATGTAAAAACTACACAGATAGCGAACTATATTAAGAAATAGAATGCAATAAATTATAGAATATAAAATATGGGCAGTAAGCAATATTTAAACATTGCATTATTTACCATCCTGTGATCTCCATGCAGAGTCTGCGTTGTGGCTGAGGTAAAGAGTCAGTGGGGGGGGCGGGCCTTGTTGAGGTGCCGAGAGGTTCTGGTCCTGATGGAGAGAGGTTCTGGTCATGATGGAGAGAGGTTCTGGTCCTGATGGAGAGAGGTTCTGGTCCTGATGGAGAGAGGTTCTGGTCCTGATGGAGAGAGGTTCTGGTCCTAATGGAGAGAGGTTTTGGTCCTGATGGTGTGCAGCCTCCAGCCAGAGGGTTGTGTTGAAGGCAGAGCTGAAGTCCACAAACAGGATCCTGGCATAGGTTCCTGCTGTGTCCAGGTGCTGGAGGAGGAAGTGAAGTGATAACTATTAGTAAACCATAATGATGGATGTTATTATCAGGGCATTAATTATTTCATAAGTTTAGAAGGGGGGAACATAGTCTAACAACAGTTAGCTTTTGTTAATTTTACCTCGAGCCAAACTTGTGAGACTTGTTTCTGAAATCCCTTTCTCTTAAAGTGAATAAATAAAAAATAAAACAATGGAGGTTACCCTAAAACTAACCACTGGATTGCTTGTCTAACATGACCTAGTCCATAAGTGAGGTAAGGGTGGGAACAATCAAACACACCCTCCCAGGCACTACGTGTTAGCGAAGTACAACTGGGATTTCGAAGAGGAAGATATGCTTGCTCAATTCTTAATAAAGAAAAACCAACAAATTGAGCACTTGAGTTTTCATTAGCAGCACCTAGCTACAGCTGCGGAGCTTTGGTCATTACCACCAACTGTCTATTTCCTTAAAATGGTACATATCGATGAATCTATATTTTCATCTTCAGGTGATTAAATCTGTATAATGTCCCTGTACAATAAGATTCGAGCATTTTGTAATCCAGTGAGGAAATTCAAGACCAGTAAATATTGATTGATTAAACAACACTAAATAAAATGTTAGTGCTTTCTTCAAACTCAGACTCTCTGCTGTGGCTGTACCTCAAAGACAAAACAATTGTCTTATGATCTTTGTTGAACAAGGTCTGATTTTCCTGTACATGTACAATGTGGGGTATTTTTAAATACTTTACTAAACCACATGCAATACTATGTTAGACACAAGTTAGTTATTACTCACATATCAAAGTCTTTTCATCTGCAAGATGGAAGAATAGCTGGGTGCTGCCTGGAGAGACTGATGAGGGACACAGGCTGGCTTCAGCAGCTTTCCACACAAAGCCATCACATCTTCTCTTCCATAGTCCTCGCTGTCCACTGGTGCTCTGTCAAAAGAGTGAACATCACAGCCGTCATGTTAACCCTTTGTTACACAACATACAACCAACATGTGTCAAAAGTGACCCGAATTAGTTTTAATTGTAAATATCTTTGCAATAAATTACTTTAACCATTCAGGATTCCAGGTATTCCTCAATTAACCTGTTTTGGATCAACACCAATTTGTATTTTTCCCTTTCTTACTTTTTGAATAAAAATCATGTTTGTATCACTACACTTCTAAGGCACAACATGGGTCAAACATTACCTGTATTATTTTTGCTATGTTATTTCATGCATGGCTGAGTGTTTCTTTACTATACATTTTCAAAAATAATAAATGTTAGCAGTGATTTGGACCTAGCGTGTATGATGTAGTAATACAAAAAGTATTTTAGTTCACACAGTGTGACATTAGCTAGTCATGTTAGCTTGTAATATATAGAGCAGAGCTAACTAGCAAGTTAGCCAAACGTTAGCGGTTAGCTGTTTATGCTATGCTAGCTGTTACTGAACATTAACAAACTAGATTCCGCTATAAGAAAGCTGTGAAACTTTACATTAAACTTGGCGACAACATTGTGACACCCCGCTGCATGTTTATGTGTAATTCTCCCGTGTTGGAGACGAGAGGGTGGCGCGGCAGCACTGCAATAAGCTGTAAGCTAACGTTAGCAGCCACCTGTTAAGTCCGGTTTCCCGGGCGCAACATCTTGCAAGAAACAGCATCTCAGGGCTTCTTAACATTTAACAACCTATTAATGATGAATACCAACTTAACGGGAAGAAACTCAGCTAACTAGAAGAAGAAACGTAACCTTAAATAAAAAATAAAACATTCACAAACTAAGGATTATCTAAATACATATTTAACACCATTACAGTTGCAGGACTCACCAGATCTCAAGTCTTCTGTTCTTTGTTGACGTCCCGATGCTCATATTTAACGTGTAAAACGATCCCAATATTAATCCATAAACTCCTGCAGCAGACATACAGACAGCTGTAGCTCGCAGGAGGAGACCCGCTCAAACTGACGTGGAAGTTTCAAATGTGAACGACAGGCACGGACAGTTCTCATTGGCAGGTTTCTTCGATTACGTTTACATTAACCAATCAGGAGTGTTGTGGACTCATTCCAAACATGCCTGACTTGTCTGCCGTGTTTTGGCTGAATTCTATTTCAAGTGCCGTAGCTCTGGCTGTCGGCCAGAATCCGAAAACCATACATTATACTGTAAAACTAATGTATATTGACCAATGGGGGGGAGGGGGGAAACAGCAACATAAATAAAACAAGGATAACTGTGACTTGTTGAGTAAATAACAGTGTGTGTTTTAAACCTTGGTCCTCCCTGCAGAAATGTCTCCACTTTCTATAATTTTAATTTTTTTAATGATATTGTCAACTGTAGATGTTAATGAGAACATATGTATTTACTTTTGTTTCAACATTGGATATTTTGTGTTTGTGGTGGATTCAATCGAATATTGAGAAAATTATTTATGTAAAAAGGTTTTAATTACATTTTAAGTTTTTTTTATTCGACGCTGTTTTACAGTTTTATGATTACCTTAAAATTACAAAGAAATTCTTAAAGTCTTATAATAGTAATACACTTTTATATTACGAGTTACATATTTAATTACAGATAAAACTTTTTGCATTTATTTTCTGAAAGTGCAAAAATACTGTAAATATTATATAGTAAATTTACTGTAAAAAAAGGAAATAAACGTTATTTGTGGTTATTGTCAAAATACTGAAAATAATGTTTTGGGTTGTTAATTTATAGTTAAAGGTAAGTTTGAGAAACCGGCTCGAGATTGCTAGAATTTGAAGATACTAGGGCTGTCAGTCGATGCATGATTGTCCATAGTTAATCGCGATTAATCGCAAATTAATCGCACATTTTTTATCTGTTCTAAATGTACCTTAGAGGAATATTTGTAATACTCTTATCAACATATGAGTGGACAAATATGCTTTATGTGTGGACAAATATGCTTTATGCTAATGTTTATTATCATTTGAACAATGACAAATATTCTCGTGAATATTAAACACAACAACCTCTGAACATTACAAATATTCGCCTCAATTCAATCTGGAACCTCTCATACAATAATACAAGTGTGTGTGTGTGTGTGTGTGTGTGTGTGTGTGTGTGTGTGTGTGTGTGTGTGTGTGTGTGTGTGTGTGTGTGTGTGTGTGTGTGTGTGTGTGTGTGTGTGTGTGTGTGTGTGTGTGTGTGTGTGTGTGTGTGTGTGTGTGTGTGTGTGTGTGTGTGTGTGTGTGTGTGTGTGTGTGAGTGTGTGTGTGAGAGAGGGATGGATCGTTGGAGCTATATGTGCAACTCAAGGCATATGCTCGAACGGGAGCTACCTGGACGCTGCAATCATGTTGCACTATCCGTGCTGCTGAGTGTACTGACTTTTCGTACAATGTCCCACTGTCTGGCTTCCTGCATAAAGTCAAGTGCTCGGCGCAGTTGTGGCGAAATGTCGCTCCTCTGTTTTCATTTAAACAGCTCCTTATATCCGTTAGCGCAGCTAGCTAGCACCAGATGCTAACAACAACAATGCACGTAAGGTCTCTCTCTTGCTGGGCCACACATACACACACCCTCCCGGTCCTCCTGAAGGCCAGTCGGTGCCTGCCGGTGAGCGTGGAAGTGTGTGAAAAAAAATACACATGCGTTAATCCCGTTAAAATAATTAGTGGCGTTAATTTTTTTTTGCGTTAACGCGTTTACTTGACAGCCCTAGAAAATACACAACCGGAGAAAATCTGCCACTTCCTTATAGAGCCCATCCTCCAACACACACGAACGCGCACATGACCAATGAGGGCACGAGATAAGTTTGTGCCCCGATGGAAGGCTGACAGGCAGGTAGGACATCCAATCCGTTTAGCCGGGCCGGCTACTTTTTACAGTATTACGGCTTCTACAGATGAAATTTTTTTATGGATTTTTTGTCAAAGCACTTCAGATATTCATTGCTATCGGGATGTTAAGAGCATTCCATGGAATATAACAAAAAGTGTATCTCGAGCCTGTTTCTGAAACTTACCTACCCCACCTTTAATATCTGCCATTTTACAGGATTTTGCAAGTTATTTAAAAAAACATGATAATTACTATAAACATTTACAGTTATTTCCTGTAAATTACGATCTTTTTTTACAGTGTATAATAGACTGCAAAACAGAGTAGAGTACTGCAGACTCCAATGAGTTGTTTATAACAGACTCACACTAACAATAGATATTGTTATGTCACTTAGCTTTAATCTCCAGTTGTAACAGATAATTAGTTACATAACATAAGTGATCAATGTATACATACAGATGCAGTCACAGAAATTCTGGAGCATTTACATCAGAATACAAGGACAGTGACATTCATTCAGTTTAGAGTTCCATTCCAATATGTTGTATGGTTGTATATGGTTATGTATAGGTTACATAATGTAATTGGGCACATAATCCAGTATACAGTTGTAAAGATTTCAAAGGGACCCATACAGCTTTTGCAAAGCAGCTCAATTCCACAAAATGATGTAGATTACTATGATTTTCTCTATTCCAATTTAAAGACGAGTTTTATAGAATTCTATAGAATTCTATAGAATTTAGTATAGGTTGCATTAGAGAGAAAATGTCATGCATGTTTTCTTTGAATGCTATAGATTTCTACAAATTCCTATAGATTTCTATAGATTGTCATGAGTCGGTTCTGTCCTATAGAATTCTTTAGATTGTTATAGTTTTAATTATAGAAGTTTATAGAAAAGTACACATTTATAGTATTCTACAGAATGATCTAGAGATTTCTATAGTATTCTATAGAATTCTTTAGCATGGCTTACAAATACGACTATGTTCTATAACATGCTATAGATTTCTACAAGATTCTATAGGATTCTATAGGATGTTATAGATTTTTTTGCTAAGGGCCGCTGCAGTGGAAATGCGCCATTAGACCGGGGCGGGGCGGGGCGGGGCGGGGCGGGGCGGGGCGGGGCGGGGCGGGAAGTGTAGCACAGTGGCAGGGTTGGGAAGCAAAACTCGGTTCCGAGTAGGAACAAATAACAATTGTCCGGTACCGGGATTAATAAGAGTTGTGAGGACAGGAGGCGAGGCCGAGCCCCGCGGACCGCAGCTCTCTCTCTCTATGCTCCGTATCAGCTGATCGCTGCACCTCAGCGTCTCTCTCTCTCTCTCTCTCTCTCTCTCTCTCTCTCTTTCTACACACAGCGGATCCGCTGCCCGTTTAACAGCCTCATCTTTGTCAAACTTTCTTATGTTCTTTCTCTTACACGTAATGAAGGTTATTAAGCGTTTTAGCTCCTGTGTTGTTAATATTGACCACCATTTCCTTTATGAAGTAAAGCAGCCTCCCTGTCTGTGTCCTCGCGCTGTCCTCACATCCCCGGACCCCCAGACTCGGAGGAGCACAGGGATGTCAGTATTGTTTATGAAACAGGGTATAGAAAGTACATTATTGAAATGCTATTTATACTATTTATTGACTTTTACAAACAGTGAGTAGCTGGGCAGCTGCAGCATGTGTATTGCAGGACATGTGCAAGCGTCTTTGAGTTGTAGAAAAGTGCTAGGGCTATAAATATAATAATAATAATAATAACTTTATTTGTATAGCACCTTTCATACAGGGGATTGCAGTTCAAAGTGCTTTACATCAGTAAAAAATAAGACATACAATCAGTGTAAAACAAGCAGCAAGAGCAAAGCATAAAGTGGGATAAAATAATTAAAAATAAAAACATGGGGAATAAAACATAGAGAAATAGTGCAATGTCAATCACAGAGAATAGTGCAGTATAATAGTGTAAAATCAGTCAAATGCTTTGGTAAAGAGCCTTTTAAAAATGCCTAATGTATTGGCTTCCCTAATATTGTTGGGTAACGTGTTCCACAGTGTTGGGGCGGGAGACCAGTGAATAGTGCATTGCAGTAGTCTAGTCGGCTAGATATAAAAGCATGAATTAGCTTCTCTGTCTTACCTTCGCTATGTTTCTGAGATGAAAGAAAGCTATTTTGGTCACTTTGTTTAAATGGGCGTTGAAGTTCAAATCTGAGTCCAGGATGACACCGAGACTTGTCACCTCCGGTTTAATCCAAGTGGTTAAACTTCCTAGATTATTTGTTAGCATCTTTCTTTTTGAGATAATAATAAGTTATTATTATTAGGCCTATGTGTTGGACATGTGTGGTTGGACTCTGTCTCACAGGCAGGTTGCAGTGTTACATCAGAGGACACTGGGCCAATTGTACATTCTCAAACTGCACCACTTAGAACTAACTAAACAAAGCAGAGATTATTTTTATATAATTGTATTCAATAACCGTAAGAAATTAAACAGTATGAAGTGATTTGTAAATAGGAATACAGATTTGACTTAAAGGTGGGGTAGGTAAGTTTGAGAAACCGGCTCGAGATCGCTAGAATTTGAAAATACACAACCGGAGAAAATCTGCCACTTCCTTACAGAGCCCCTCCTCCAACACACACGAACGCGGACATGACCAATGAGGGCACGAGATAAGTTTGTGCCCCGATGGGAGGCTGACAGGCAGGTAGGCCGTCCAATCCGTTTAACGGATTGGTTGTACTTTTTACAGTATTACGGCTTCTACAGATGACATTTTATTATGGATTTTTTGTCAAAGCACTTAAGATATTCATTGCTATCGGGATGTTAATAGCATTCCATGGAATATAACAAAAAGTGTATCTCGAGCCGGTTTCTGAAACTTACCTACCCCACCTTTAATGTTTTCATAAATATATTTTTCTCCCAGTTTGTCATGGGACTTATTTTTACCCTCTCAAAGAACCGGAATCGAGAACCGAAAATAACCGGAATCGAAAAGCAGAACCGGAATCGAAAAGCAGAACCGGAATCGTTAAAATCCAAACGATACCCAACCCTATGTGTGATGCAGTAAAATCTTACCGCTCACTTACGTTAGCGGTGTCGTAAAAACCGTGGGAAAGTGTAAAATACGATGACGAAGAAGAAGATTCCAGTGGCCCCAATTTTTGTCCATTCTGGACGAGTGAAAAATGTATTCGGACACGTAAATTGCCAAACTCACTTGTCCATGGACAAGTACTCTCTAAAAACTTTTTCTCACATTTCTTTTGATACAGCAGCATGTTTTGGGACTGCTCATTGATGTCACCAAGAGCCATTGAGTCTAGCTTTTGTAGTCGGCCTCAGAATCTTTATCATTTATTTGTATCTTAACATTCCTATAATAATTAGTTTTTTTATTGTTGATATTGTTTTGTTCTTTATTTTTGTTGTGAGAATCACTTTGCAATTATTGTGTAAGTGCTATATAAATAGTTATACTAATATTATTGTTGTTTCCATCATTACTATTATTAATAATGTCTTCTTTGTTTTCTTTATTCATCGCTGCAGAAAGGATCATGCCCGCCCACATCAAACACCTGATCAAGAGCTTGTGAACCTCACTGCTGCGGACGCCTGTGTGATATTCCACTCTGACTGGAACCCTGAATATGACCTGCAGGTACGATATATATATCTGCTCCGTCCGTCCTAAAGATAGTTCAATAGGGCTACAACAACAACAGTCTTTCCGTTTATTCCCTCGGTTCTTTAAGTGTATATTATTTTCCCATTTAATGCTTAAAAACGTTGAACAGCAGCTGCACATGATGCTCTTTTGACCCCTCTTTTAATGTTTTATTTCAGGCTCAAGCTCGGTGTCATCGTTTTAGCCAGTCTAAGGCGGTGGAGGTACCGTCTGATCACTAGAAACTATGAGAGGGAAATGCTGGATAAAGCTAGTCTGAAGCTCGGGCTGGACCGTGCCGTCCTGCAGAGCATGAGAGGCAACAACAACGGGGTGAGAAAAAGAAAATCTGTCATATTTCTAGATGCCAAGTCCTTTTTGGGTCAGTCGCTGTTGCAGTACGCTTAGTTTATTTTCGAAAAGAGTTTTCTAACTCTACTTGTGTAAATGTCTCTCTACGTCGCCTTTAGCCGGTCCAGCAGTTCTCCAAGAAGGAGATCGAGGACCTGCTGAGGAAAGGAGCCTACGCCGCCATCATGGACGAGAACGACGAAGGCTATCGCTTCTCCTAGGAGGACATCGACCAGATCCTGCAGCGAAGAGCCACCATCATGACCATCACCAGGTATGTTCTTAGCAGCACGAGCCACTTGCGCTTTGTGAGACACCAAGTACTTGGTTCTTTGAAATGTAATATTGATGATGTAATAATTAAAACTAGGGATGGGTACCGAGCCCCAGTATTAACGGGGCCCCGGGGCTGAATTATGAAAGACCGTGGTACCGTTAATGTCCAACGTTATCGATCTTTTTATCGGTACTGGAGACATTTAAAAAATAGATGTCATATGTATTATATCTACATAAACATTATATCGCAGTCTTACTGTCGCCAACTCCCTTTCTAATATGCAATAAGACTACAAAGTGCGTCTATGATTTATTTTTGATCTTTCCAATCCAGACGAGAGATCTCTCTCCCCTGTCGGTGTGCGAGGGGGTGGGGCAGTTTACACACAGAACCTGCTACATGCATGCAACACACACACACACACGCGCGCACACAAACACATGGCGGAGAGAACTAAGCGCCCCGAGGGTAGTTATGTTACCCGTCTTGAGCATGGATGTATAATAAGAACTGGATACAGCGTCTGAGGAGGGGCCTCGTTCTTTCCTATGAGAGCTGCTCATTGGCGCATGAAGTCAAAATGGCCCAACTTTTGAGAGAGCGAAACGTCACAGATTACCCGTCATGCTTGGCTGTCAGAGCAGAAGAACCCGTGTGTGCACTCACAGAGCATGCGCCCCTTAAGCCCCGCCCCCGAGCACACACTCTCGGCTCACTAGAAAGAATGGAGAGAGAGAATATATCTAGATTCGGCTTTTAGTGCATTTTACAACTTTAAGGACTTAATGATTCTAGGGCTATACAAAGTTCATACTGGGTAGTTTATTTAGTTTCAAAAAAATTATCCACCGATTTACAGACGTCTCTTTCCCCATGTTAGTCAATGGGAAAAAGTATTTCTGGGCCAGTCGACGTCACAGACTGATTAGGAAATTGTAGTACCGCCATTTGGACACAACGAATATTTTCCTCAGACTCCGGCGCACTTCCTGGGGGCTTGGTCTTGAGGTGGACAATGCTCGTTACCAAAAGTGCAATAAGAATTTAGCATGTAAGGGCGGTAACATGAGCTATTTGTCTAAACATTTAGCAAAAGTACACCACATTCAGACGGAGGAATGCACCGGGTTCCACTGTCTTTCTAGTAGCTCTGTAGCTCCATCCACGAGTAACGTTTCCACGTCAGGTGTTATGTATGCTAGCAGCAACACACGGAGTTAACTACATTATACAAACATGGGTTAATGATTAGAGGTAACTGAGTTATTTAGTTTGTTCAAGTTTCAGCTATTCTGTTTGCAGTTCTATCATCACAGAATTGAATACGATTTGTTAAAACATTGTTGTTTCTTATTTTCAGTTTGCTTCAAGCAGTGGCTGTACGAGAAAGACGTGGAGGACCAAGAAATGCTGGCCAGATTGGCAAAGACCGGAAACTACATAACAGAGAAGATAATGAATTTTAACAAGAAAAAGAAAAAAAATATTTATAATTTCTTTGTTGCTGTTTACATTTTTAATTATATTTGTTATTTTTAAATCAAATGCATCTATTTTAGATGATATATTTATTTAGATGTAGGTTTTTTTGTAATATGATTGTATTAAGTATAATTTATTAAATAAATATACTGTTTTGAACACTATACAATGTCTTTATTTTGATAGTTACCAGAATACATTGTATATTTAATACTGACATAAGCTGGTGATAGATAAATGCTGGTATGCTGGTGTGCCCGCAGACCAGCATTTATAAAGAAAGAAACAGAAGGCAGGAAATGATGATAGCTAGACTCAGAATAAATCACACAGCATTGAATGGTGCGCTGCATGTCATGGGGAAAAGTAACAGTGACAAGTGTAGGAACTGTGGAGTTAAAGAAAATGTGGAACATCTATAAAGCTGAAAGAGAAAAACTAAAGGATAACATTTTAGAGGCAGAGAGGGAATGGAGTGTGGTTGGTATTTTGGGAACAAAAGGAGAGGGAGAAAGAGCTACCAGAAAGGCACTGTTTACCTTTAGTGAAACTGGGGTAGGTAAAATGATCTAACATTAGGTCAGGAAAGATCATAGATTGTTGTTTTGTTTTAGATCATAGATACGTCCATGAGTTAAGAGATGGAATGATATGATGATTCACACTCATGTACAGTAGGATCGCGAGCGCTGGATCTTGAGTCGTGGCTGTGGTCCTGGATCATAGGTCCTGGATGGATATCCTCGTGGATTCATCTTCCTATTATACACACATGCATTTCCAAACATTTGGACTACCTATGTTGCAAATGTATTATCTTTTCAATTTACACACGGCATCTATTGCACGTCTGTCCGTCCTGGGAGAGGGATCCCTCCTCTGTTGCTCTCCCTGAGGTTTCTCCCATTTTTCCCTTTAAACTGGGTTTTCTTTGGAAGTTTTTCCTTGTACGATGTGAGGGTCTAAGGACAGAGGGTGTCGTATTGTCATACTGATATTCTGTACACACTGTGAAGACCACTGAGACAAATGTAACATTTGTGATATTGGGCTATATAAATAAACATTGATTGATTGATTGATTGATAGGTGGCGGTATGCACCTTAAAGTTGTTTGCAAAAAACCGAGAGAAGAAGAAGTCTACTGGTTTGCCAACGGACAATTTGCACCGAAGAAGCGAACATTTCTGGCGGGTGAAATTTAGAGTATCAGATTACATGCGATGTCTGACTCTGAGAATGTAGTAGTTTGCCTTATAGAGAGGTGAAGTCCCTCCCCTTCCGGGAGCCTCCATGGGACCCCGGAAGCTGAAAATTATACATTGAAGTCAATGGAAAGAGAAAAATTATCTTTTGATCCCGTTTGAATTGTGCCACGAATGACACATATGATGTTTGTCAATTTAAAAGAATATTTTTCAAGTCAAAAAAATTA